>NC_079166.1:60627867-60687867 GCF_947568905.1 Ostrea edulis | reverse complement strand
TGTAACTTGATAGTAGTGGTGAGTAGTGAATAGTAGTAGAAATTTAAAGTTGAAACGATGCATTAAACCTGTGTACTGAAGGATACCCCCCCCCCCCCCCCCCCCCCCCCCCCCCAATCAAGATTTTGAGGTTTGGGCAAAACTACTCTTGCTAATCAAGAATTTTCAGAGAAGTTGACTATTTCTCTGTTGCTCTGAATAGCTTTCCATACAAAGGAAGCTTCTTTCTGATGTAAGGATGAAATTTTTGTATGAGGATAAATAAATATTGAACTATTGTTATTGACAAAACATTGGTAATTATGTATAAATGTAAATATTCAAGATTACGAGTGGCATTTTTCAGTTGTGAAATATTTTGTGTATTTTATGGGAGTTTTTCTTATCCAATCATTTTCCAATTGTGGAGTATACATGTATGTGTATTTTATTGCAGCAGTTCTTATCCAATCATTTTCCAGTTGTGGAGTATTTTGCATTTTTTTGGGGAGCAGTTCTTAATTATCCAATTATTATTTTTTTTGAAGGTGAAAGAAATTTCCAGTGTGATTTGTGTCATAAATCTTTTCGGCAAAAGGCACATTTAGAATCACACAAGGGAATTCATAAAGTGGAAAAAATCAAGTGCACATTTTGTGAAAGAACATTCAACCGAGAAACAGATAGAAAACTTCACGAGAAAATACACACCAAGACTGGTCTCTTTCAGTGCGAGTCTTGCAAAAAGACCTTCACCAAAAAACAAAACTATAAACGACACACACTCATTCACACCGGGCAGAAGAACTTCCATTGTGACTCGTGTGACAAAGACTACTACACAAAGTATCACCTACAGAGACACAAGGCCAAGTGTCGGGGGTCCGAGAAGTACCCCAGTATGTACCTAGGGATGGAGGGCATGTATCATGAAGAGGGGATACTGGGAGTGACAGACAAGAATGGTTTATGAACCTTATAGTGCTGCAAAGTGTGCAAACTACAGGTACAATTTTACAATGAAATACACGTCATTGAAGGCGTTTTATTTCCTTGTATTTTCTCCGTTATTTGCAATTTTATGCGACCCTTCAGAAGTGACATCCGAGATGACTTGCATGTTACAAAATGGTTGTAAATCACAGTCAAGATGTAGATGTACATGTGAATGAATTACTATGTATTGTCTAATGTCAAAGTTGTTTGATTTTCAGACTGGTTGTACTTGTGTTTGTTTTGCAATTGTGTGATCCTGAGTTATGTCCCTAATCTTGGCAGCTGTGTAAAAATTGGCCCTGAACCCAATGTAGAGGGCAGAATCTGTGGTACATCACTTAAAGCTGTAAGGCCATTTAAAAGTAGGTCAAAATTTGTGGCACTTCACCGAAGTCTGGAAACAGCCATATGTATAAAGGCACTTCTTGCAGCTGGTGATGTTCATATATGAGTGAAAGATTCTTGACGTGTGGGGGTTCGAAGCATCAAATTTTCAAAGGTCATTTGTCAAGGTCAAATTTGCCATAATCAAACATAGCCACACTTGAGAGTACATGCAGTGTTATAGAAACATCTTGTACAATTTAGGTATATATTTGACTGAATATCTACTGTAAATAATTTCATAAGAATCATTTTTATGTACTACTGTAGTATTTTCAATGGAAATTATATTTAATATGTACTAGTATTATTGATATGATTATGTTTGTTGATCTACATTTGTTTTGAAATTAAACAAGAGGCCATTTCTTGGCCCTGCTGTTATTCAACTGTTGCGATTTAAAAGATTTATTCTCATGAAAACTTTTTACCCCATATTATCCCCAGAGAATCACGAAATAACCAAACTTGAATTCACAAAACACGCGAATGCCTCAATACCAGTATGACCAACATGACCTTGCTGTTCTGGAGAAAACTGTGATCTCTTATTGAATAAATTTGAATTTGCGCTACCCGGAGATGCTTGCATATATTTATAGGTTATAGACTCTGTATGGGAAAATATGACAAGCTCGGTCCGTCAGCGACAAAAAACGAGGTCGTCATATTTTCCCATACAAAGTCTATAACCTTTTTATTAGGCCAAGTAAAATTAATTAGTAGATTATCATTCAAATTTCACAGAAAAAATGGGGCGGATGGGAGGATTTTATTTTTCGCCATGGTATTCTTGACCTCGAAAATGCCTTCTCTCATTGAGAAAAGGCTTTATAAATCATGATTACATGTGTATTTGGGTTTCTAAAAGGCAAAGTGAAACAAAGTACGTTTACGATACCAGACTGGACATAAAAATATCCGGATATCGTAATTTTGAAAAATAAAAAAAATCGGGGCGGGGCGATTTTCGAGGGGCGGGCGGGAATGATAATCTACTAATTAATTTTACTTGGCCTTATATACTTTCAATTTCATTTAGAAACTAACAAATAGTTTTATTTTTAAGAATTTCTTTATTGGTTTAACCAAGTAAAATATGAAAAACTTGAAAATTAACAGCGTAGAAATGCGATTGTGACGTAGTGATTGCGAGCCGGAATGTTTCCGGGCATACATCATGTGATATACGCCCGCAAACTTTTAAAGAAAGAAGAGATGAAATTGAAAGTATATAACAAGACTGATTGTGGCCCTATTGTTCTCGCGAAGATTTTTCCTACTTGTATATATCTGCATATACAACTTTGATCCTCTATTCTGGCCCACCCTACCCCCAGGAGCCATAATGTGAACAAACTTGAATTTACAAAATGTCAGGAAGCTTGCATATAAATGCTTTTGCTTTGTGTTGATCACCTTCCCCTTGAAAGGAGCTTAACCCTTCATTTGAATTAATTTCAATCCCCTTTATCCAAGGATAATTTGAGCAAGTTTGACTGAAATTGGTCCAATGGTTTTGGAGAAAAGGGTGATGACTTTATCTTACAACACTCAAACGGACAGATCACTTAAGCCTTCACACAAATAAACTAAATTTGTATTGATGCTTTTCTTTTCAAATGTCTAACTAACGAGCGTCTTTAAATCAGATGGATACTAGTCATTAATCTGCCTTACCTATCCCTCTAGGCAGTATGCTTTACATGTAGATAGCTATGCAGAAAACATTTCAACAAGCATGTTCAGTACATTTATTAAAGATTTTTTGATCTAGGTCAGAATCCAGCACAGGATTTAGGTCAGAATCCACATGATTTAGGTCAGAATCCAGTACAGGATCTACGTCAGAATCCAGTACAGGATTTAGGTCAGAATCCAGCACAGGATTTAGGTCAGAATCCAGCACAGGATTTAGGTCAAAATCCACAGGATTTAGATCAGAATCCAGTACAGGATTTAGGTTAGAATCCACATGATTTAGGTCAGAATCCAGTACAGGATCTAGGTCAGAATCCAATACAGGATTTAGGTCAGAATCCACATGACTTAGGTCAGAATCTAGTACAGGATCTAGGTCAGAATCCAGTACAGGATTTAGGTCAGAATCCAGTACAGGATCTAAGTCAGAATCCAGTACAGGATCTAGGTCAGAATCCAGCACAGGATTTACGTCAGAATCCAGTACAGGATTTAGGTCAGAATCCAGTACAGGAGTTAGGTCGGAATCCAGTACAGGATCTAATACAGGAATCCAGGACAGGATTTCTGTCGGAATCCCGACATGACCCAATTTTTTTTTTTTTAATTTTATCAACTGACTTTGTTTATAATATGACATTGAACTAGGGTTATATAAATTCTCAGGGTATAAACAATACTGATTCAGTGCAAATTTGATGCACTGCACTGTCCTGTCTACAATATCTAAGATCCTCCATGGAAAGAGAAAACTTGTAAATCATGGATACCATTTATTTAATGTCTTGATATCTCGCAAAAAGACAAATATTGACAGAATTGCTGGACTTCTGATTTAAAACAGAGGAATTTGTACTGTATATCTATGTGAACGGAACTCTAAGGCAGTTTTCAATATCAGTGTATATATAAACAAAATACTTCGTTACAATAGTTACCATAGTAATGGACAAAACATTGACGGGATGTCACATTGCACAATAGTGTTTTGATCTTACTTTGTTAATGGGATCTTAATTCAACAAAAATCTGAGTTCATGAACATAAAGCGACCATGAATAACGATGATAGCACTGTAAAGATGTGTATGTAAAACCCGATTAACAGTGTATGAGTTAACCATGTTGAGGACTGTGACTCTGAAAATCTAATGCCATACATGTTACAAAAAAATATACAGTATAATAAATGTTACACAGACAAAAAAAAATTTAATAAAAAAATCCGAAAACATTGCATTCATACAGAAGCTCTGTAGCCAAAATGACAAACATCACTGTCTCGTCTGAACAAAATGGTTGTTTCTTTACCATCTACTGATTAAGAGATTCTACATCATCATATAATAATATACATGTTACATTATAAACAGATAAAATGAACTGCAAAAGAAATGTCACACTTCAAACATGCTGGAAAAATCCAAGTAGATAAAATTTGATCAATAATAGAGTTTTGTAGATTCTGCTTGAATCCCATTTAACATAAAAGTTTTTGATATTATTAATATGAATTGTGTGACGTCATTTCATTTGCGGATCAGTATATTATAAATTCTATTATCTTTTTTTACATTTTCATTTTGCAATTGAACTACACTGTAACAGTGACACATACTTGTAACAATAAAATAGCATCAACATTTGACCTTTCTATTTGATTTTCATTACAATTGTACTAACATTAAGTACTACAATCACCACCTGCTTGTACAGGTACACTATACAGTTGTAACAGCTCCAATTTTGTACTGAAGAACTTTTTATAATTTCATATACTGTATACATATTAATCAAAATATACTGTTTTATGCCCTACTCAATTTAAACCAAAAAAAATAAATAAAAAATACTGAAAGTTCACACTACCTGATTATAATGAAAAATATTTCCCACCTTCAGCTTTATCAAACATTTACAACCCTTTCCACCTTCATGGATGCGACATCAATTTTAAGGAACATCTTGATGTCACAGTCTGTACGTTCCTGAATTTTGACACCAAAAGCCTCGTTTCTCCACATTTGATGCGGATACAGTGCAACGCAAGAAACATTATACCATGACGTGAAATCGATTACTGTATTTCTCGAGTATTTTTATGTCCAATTCAAAAGCGTATTACAGTGCAACACAATCATACAGTACTTCACTTGTATCAAATTTTTTATAAGCACACTGATATATTAATCATAACATGATATATATTTCATATCATCTCTACATCAGTACTCGGTCACTTTATATCAGACCTCAAGCCTGACAGCTCTCAGGTCGATATAAAATGGCCTCCAATTTGATAGGGCAGTGATGTGAAAATGCCAGGTAATAATGTATATATAATACTGGGGATATGAAATGATAACGACTATTACCTATACCGCAGGATCGTGAATCGTCGTCTACTGGTTGACATACAAGATGAAACTGAAGGTAAAATATTAATACTTAATTTGGAGTGTATCTCTCTCACAATTGATCCACAATTGATTTTTCTGCATGTTTTGCAGAAGAACACATATTTTGTCATTAAAAAAATTACAGTACCTTTCACTAACTTAATTCACAATGTCTTGCACCATTGACTTCTTAATTCACACTGTCTTGCACCATTGACTTCTTAATTCACACTGTCTTGCACCATTGACTTGCATGTATTAGAGTTTTACATTTATTAATTCCATATGCATCTATGGATTTTGAATATTCAGAACATAATATACCACACAGTAGAAATGACAAAAATCATTCTCATATTAAATTCCTGAGACTTTATCAAGATTCATCAGCAACTTGTGAAAAACTCCCACATGAAAAATAGGAAAAAAAAAGGCAATGAATTCAAAGCAGGCGTGTTAAAAAGCCGCTCTTAGGTGTGTTTTCACTTTTCTCACCAAAAATTGATGACATTTGTTGTCAACATTTTCAGAGAAAATTGAACAAAACTCCAACAACCATTATTCAGTACCAAAGTACTTCTGTCCAAAGTGGTTCGGGGCCACAGGATGAACTTCTGAGGTCAGAATGGTCACGTCTGGGTATTTGTTTTGGACTAAGCGAACAGCTGGAAGTTGAAAAACAAAATTATGATACAGGTGTCTGATTATTACACGATTATCTACAGCTATATACATATAATAATCACAACAAATATAATATTATCTGAATAACAACCTAGTCTATGAAGAAATCTCAATTTAATGAATATTGAATCCACGAAAACTCAATCTCCACCAAATTTAACGATTCTACAGTATACAATGACTATAAAATATTGCCTTCATGCTGTAGTTTTAATTATTCTGACCCTGTGTGGTTGTGATGAGAATTGACTGTTCTGACCCTGTGTGGTTGTGATGAGAATTGATTGTACTTACCCTGTGTGGTTGTGATGAGAATTGACTGTTCTTACCCTGTGTGGTTGTGATGAGAATTGACATTGTTCTTATCCTGTGGGGTTATGAGAGAGAATTGACATTGTTCTTATCCTGTGTGGTTGTGATGAGAATTAACACTTACCCTGTGTGGTTGTGATGAGAATTGACTGTTCTTATCCTGTGTGGTTGTGATGAGAATTGACTGTTCTTACCCTGTGTGGTTGTGAGAGAGAATTGATTGTTCTTACCCTGTGTGGTTGTGAGAGAGAATTGACTGTTCTTACCCTGTGTGGTTTGAGAGAGAATTGACTGTCCTTAACCTGTGTGGTTGTGAGAGAGAATTGACTGTTCTTACCCTGTGTGGTTGTGAGAGAGAATTGACTGTTCTTACCCTGTGTGGTTGTGATGAGAATTGACTGTTCTTTCCCTATGAGTTTGTGAGAGAGAATTGACTGTTCTTATCCTGTGTGGTTGTGATGAGAATTGACTGTTCTTTCCCTATGAGTTTGTGAGAGAAATTTGACTGTTCTTTCCTTGTGGGGTTGTGATGAGAATTGACTGTTCTTTCCCTATGAGTTTGTGAGAGAAATTTGACTGTTCTTTCCTTGTGGGGTTGCGATGAGAATTGACTGTTCTTACCCTGTGTGGTTGTGATGGGAATTTACATTGTTCTTTTCCTGTGTGGTTGTGATGGGAATTTACATTGTTCTTTCCCTGTGTGGTTGTGATGGGAATTTACATTGTTCTTTCCCTGTGAGTTTATGAGAGAGAAATGAATGTACTTACCCTGTGGGGTTGTGAAGAGAGTCAGCAATATGATGTTTTCCTCTGGGACCTTGTGCTCAGTTAGGATTGTGCAGGCTTTTACAATAGTGTTTCCTGTACCTGATAACATACACAAATAAGATGTCAGGCTGATCAATAGATGGGTAATAACTCAAAAGATTAGTAAAAAATTGACAGATTTAGGAACAAGGACAATAGTTTTAATTTGCTTTTTTAAATACATGTCACCAGTTTGTTAATTCTGTAAAAAAAAAAATTGAGTCAGCGCTGTATGTGATGCAAAGTGAAGCGTAAGTTTCACAGCAAAGACAGGTGGTCCTATGATTGTTTGATGGCAGGAAAGTAAAAGTAGGTCACTGAAAACTACATGTATTTTAGAAAATGTGCAGTTCATTTTTCTCTTTGCTTATACACAGTGTATCTTTCAAATGATGAATAATTATTTTAGGTCAAGGAAAATTGACACCTGTTGTTTTCAATGCTTCTTTAAAGCAATAATAAAAGTCCTTTTCTTGAAATTCTTTAAAAGAAGTAAAATGAGTCCAAATGACTTGTACAAACCATTTCCTGTAAAATAATTATAATTTTGTGCGTTTATCTGCATTTATTTCCAAGCTTATAAAACAATTATAATCTTACATCCCCTGAATTTTTGCTTCCTGGACTTGCTATATAAGTTGGCTCCTAGTGTAACTTTTGACAAACAAGCTGATGAATATAATTCTTTAATCTCTTTTTTTATGATTTTTAAAAGGAATAAGACGATTAGGAATGAGAAAGAAAATATACAAATGATCTATACTGTCTCTTTAAACATCAATGAAATATGCACTCAAAACTCTAGTCCAAGAACTGTTTAAACTATTGAATGTAAAAATATTGTGATTTCATCATAACTCCGAAAAATGTGTGACCTTTCTGTGTAATCATGGTAGCTACCCCCCAAAACACTTTTGACATTCGTCTCCTTGGAGATTTAACTCCGAGATAGACAATCCAACATATCCTGCAAACCATCCGTATACTCCATACAATGACTATAATGGCTTCTAAACTTACTCATAATGGGGTACATCAGCAGAACCTTGCGGTCTGATATATCTGGAGGAAGTTTGGCGTACACAATTTTGGCTTCGTGCGTGTCTTCATCACTCTGAATCAAGATTTTCCCGATACGTATCGACCTACAACAATCTCGGAGTCCTTGTTCCATGGCTTCTCCTGTCCAAAACAAAACCAGGAAAAATCTGATGCAGCATTTATTACATTATCTATATTTACTGATTAATAAACATATAAGTTCGTTTACAGTATTGGAATGATTACATTAATATAAAACATCTTGAATTGTAAAGCTTATTTGAGACACCTTTAATTCCCAATCTCCAATGGTAAAACTGTTTGCATTAAGTATTTGTAAGTGATGAACACTTTCATTATCGATTACATGATACATGATGATGAATGTGCAATTTCAATGACAAATGTTATTACAGTTAATGAGAAAACAGTATTTGCAAAGTTTTCTTAAACATGTTTAAAAGTTATTTTTAACTGCAAATTTTAGTATCTGATAATATTAAACATTCATACACACATTCACACGCATACCATAGTATAATTATCATATCTTAACAAGGTTGACAGAAACGATATAAAGAGTGGAAAGACATTAATCAAAAATATCTTCCATACAGCCCAGATCATACTGAATTTTTTTAAATTGCAGTTTTTAAAAAAAATATACAATGGTCAGTTTTATATTTCATCCTATAATATATTGTAATACAGTTTTATATTTCATCCTATGATATATTGTAATACAGTTTTATATTTCATCCTATAATATATTGTAATACAGTTTTATATTTCATCCTATGATATATTGTAATACACTCTCAAAAGATGGTAATCTGTTTTGTTTGCAACATGTTTTGTTAGGTATATAAAATTATGAAATTTATCACTTTGTTTGAATTTTGTAATGGACAATTGCCAAAACTAATATCAAATACATTGAAACCAATTCTGTTTGTTGTTTTCTCATAAATATGTAAGCTTAGTTGGTTCCCACAAAGTTCCTCCCTTGTTACAAAACACAAAAATATGTTCAAAGTTTTCAGAGCAGTGTCCACAAAAAGAGCAAATATCATTATCCACAACTTTGATTTTTTTCAAGTAACTTTTAACAGGTATAATTCTGGTATCAAGTTAGAAGTTAATTGGCTTACAGGACTATAGCTGCAGAATTGTAGCTTTCTGAGAAAAAAATGGACAGACCCAGACCCCCCCCCCCCCCCCTTGAGAGTTACAGTTCTGTAGCTAACAAGAATACTGCTCAAACTCCTTAATTATATATATTCAGTGTTGTGCCTGTAGTTAATTCACAACATTATTTAATGAACTGAAATAAAAATTATCTAATTAAGGGTTTTACTGTTAAAACAGGAATTCCTGTAGCGTAAATGTTGACTCACCACTTCTCATGATGCTGACTCCGCAGTTCCCCTTCTCGTACCTAAGTCCCGTGTAAATCTGACCTGTAATACAATCCACATCTCTTGTTACTCCTCAAAATTTACTTCTAAATTCAATTCCTAAAGTCAAAACTTGGATGAGTAATTATAGTCTCAGAATCATTTACATATGTTACTAGTTTTTCAAAATGCACAAATGTTCCAAAATCCAGATTGGATGTCTAAATTTTAGAAGTTTGTCAGATTATCAGGTCCCAAATTTAATTTATTCTAAGGCATTAATAAAATAGGCTCCTATACCATATGGTACAGTTACAGTATAAAACTCGAGATAAACTGCCACCTTTTGTTCTTTTGAATTTATGGTGTTATAACGGATTTGGCGATGAATTGAATTTCTGCCATCTTGGGGAGAAAGAGTTACTTTTCTCTTTTCTTGTATATGTAAGAGTTATCTTTCCTTTAATGTACAAACTAAATGTAACAAGTGTTTGTGAAACTCTGGGACCAGTGTACATGTTATTGTTATGAAAACATCACCCACTCACCCCCTAAAATGTTTATTTAACAGTTAAATGAAGATTTGAAACAATAGGTAGTTCTTGATAAACTAAAGAATTTGAACAGAAATAGAAAACACTTCCCCCATCATACTATCTATGGCTTCAACAAAACATTTTGGAATTTCTATGATATTGTTGAGGACAACAACAAGACCACAGCAAGATGTAAAGACTGCAATGCTGTTGTCAGTGCCAAAGTAATACGGCCACGAAACAGTTTTTAATTTTTACAATAAAATTTTACATCTTCCCCTATTTAATTGAGTCATTTACATTATTTATTTAATATTATGACTTGCAAGTATATTATAAACTGATAGTGCATGTTATGAATTACAGTATTTACCATAATGGCCACTGAAACATTTAAAATAACCAACAACACAGACTATAATAACCAAACAATTTTCAATCAACCAGTATTGACCGGTTTTAACCAGTATTGACCACTGGCCCGGTCAATACTCATATTGACCACTTTTTTGCCACCTCTGACACCGCATGGCTGTTTCCTGGTAGGTGAGCCGTCATTAACTGGATGAAGATCAACGAGTATTTCACCCTTTACAGCCAAAATATCACCCACTGTCCTCCCTTTCATTGACTTTTCCCATAAAAGAGTAAATTAAAATAATTGGAAATTTCCTGTTGTGTACATTTTGGAAGGTTTCCGTGCTATGTAATGATTTGCTTTATATCTTCTTAGAAATTCAACAGATGAAACATCTTTCGTTGCGAAGATATAGCTAAACTGATATATTTTTCGATGAGGTAAAAACAACAGGACTACATGCAGTTCATATTAATTATCTTGTTAATTTACTACTGGGTACCTTTTTCCCAGGCGTACGCCGCAGATCAATAACAGGGATCGAAATTAACTTTTTTCATTATTAGCAAATTTTATCTAGTGGATTATTTTCCAACTAGCGGAATTGAGCTTTTACTAGCATTTTTCAATCGATTGCTGTTTACAGGAATTTAAGAAAGTACAGAAGGACACCGTGTGAAACGGTGACACTAACACTGTCATGTGTTTCATGTAGACACGGACAAGATCAACATGCTTGCTATTTAAATTAGACGTCACTGAGACGCCCGAAGTGTGCTTGAAGTAGGCCATCTTCAACATCACTGACTGAGATGACCTTGGCCTTAGTTATTTATTCGATCCACGATTACTTTTTCGAATACTTGTATATTCATTCTGTAAAGCGTTTCTATGCACACGACAAAATTATTGTAAACACCAAAGTACAGCCAATAAACCGAGGAAATCCGGGAAAAAAATCGGGATTTTTTTTCACTCGCAAAAAGTTGCCATCACTTGTGATTTTTTACTCGCAATTCAATTTTCAACTCGCATTTAGCGAGTATTTCCCCGTAATTTCGTTGCCTGCAATAATGACCAATTTCCCACATCACTGATCACGTGCACCCATGGCGGTTTATCGAGATAATTATCATTTTCATATATATACGTTTGTAATAAAAATACTGTGGCAAATGGCAATAGCAAAATCAGCGTTTTAACGAGAATTTTATGTAATAGGAAAAACATTTTTTGGAAAATGCGGTCTTATAATGAAAATGATGTTGATGAATTAAGCGGCAATAATTCGAGAATTAACTGTATATAATTCATATTGATATCAAAAATTTCTTTTACATTGCCTTCATTACAAATGTTGTTTTCTCATTTGTATTAACATCACTTGAATGTATGGAGCGCCAAATTAACATAAACTCAAATAATTGAAGATATCTTCTATTATTTGAAGATATCATCAATTCAATTATTGCTCTCTTTAATTTAATTAATGCGCGCATTAAATCAATTATTGCTCTCATCAAATGAATTAATGCGCACTTCAATTCAATTATTGCTCTCATCAATTCAATTCATGTGCGCATTAATTCAAATAATGAGAGCAATAATAGATTTGATGCGCGCATTAATTCAATTATTGCTCTCTTCAATTCAATTGATGCGGGCATTAATTCAAATAATGAGAGCAATAATAGATTTGATGCGC
Source organism: Ostrea edulis (assembly GCF_947568905.1). Taxonomy (NCBI): domain Eukaryota; kingdom Metazoa; phylum Mollusca; class Bivalvia; order Ostreida; family Ostreidae; genus Ostrea; species Ostrea edulis. The sequence continues at coordinate 60,675,569 of NC_079166.1, read as the reverse complement.
GCATTAATTCAATTATTGCTCTCTTCAATTCATTTGATGAGAGCATCAATTTAGTAGAAATATTGCTCGCAATAATTAAATTAGAGTTCAGTATAAATAATTTGATGATCTCTTTAATTCAATTGAAGATATCTTTAAATCATTTACAATGCTTTTGTATAAGGAATTAATGCGCGCATCAATTCTTTTAAAGAGAGCACCAATTCAATTAAAGATATCATTAATTCAATTGTGGATATGTTGAATTGAAGATATCTTTAATTATATAGTTGCTCTTTCTAAAAGAATTATTGCTCTCTTCAAATGAATTAAAGATATCATTAATTCAATTGAAGAGAGCAATAATTGAATTAATGCGCACATGAAATCAATTATTGCTCTCATCAACTGAATTAATGCGCGCATCAATTCAGCTGAAGAATTAATGATATCATCAATTCAATTAATGCGCGCAATAATTCAGAATTGAAGATATCATTAATTATTTGAAGAGATCTTTAATTCAATTGTTGCGCGCATCAAATGAATTGATGATATCTTCAAATAATTGAAGATATCTTCAATTATTTGAGTTAATGTTAATTTGGCGCTACATATGAATGTCACCTATATTTCTATAGACAGTGAAAAGTAAAACTATTGACAGCAATATAGAGTTCAAACTTCTGAGAGATTTGTATATGATTTATTTTGACTATTTACTTGATATTTACCAGTAGGAGCGACGACTTGGATGGGTACGTACTGTGAGAATAATAACTTGATTTGAACTTACCAGTAGGAGTGGTAACTTCGCTTAATCGATATGGAAGCTGATTCAGGCCCTCCTCTACAACAAGACGAATCTACAAAGATGCAGGATACACATTTTATTAAGTTTACATCCCTGCTTGTCTACAAGATATCGTTCAAAGTTGTGGATAGATTTTTATAGTAATAGTTTGCCAAATGTTAGGGCTAGCTTATAGCCTTTCGTTACAGAAGAATTAATAATTCAAATTTAAAAGTTGTTATTTCAATAGGAATGTGACACTGGCATAGTCTGTTTGTCTGACGCCGATTAAATGTGATCTCATCATCACCTGGTCTCTATAACTTCTCGTTTCTAATTCTGTTCAGAAAAATCATGTCCAGCAGTAGTTACTGTGGTAAAATTCTCAATAGACATGCACATTGTGAGACTGAAGGCAATAAAATCTGTATTTAGAAAGAAGTGTTCCAGTAGTTTATTTAAGATGAGAATGAACTTAGCAACTGGTTCCTCTCCCACGTAAGTTTTCTGTATTTTCCTCCATTTTGTTCTTACCAATCGATCTGCATAAAATATAAAATCCCCTCTTGACGTTGACCTAAAAATAGAAAATTATCAAAGGTTTGAATGCTAAATCAATTGATACATATACTTGTATCTTACACGCACTGCAACTGTCACAAAATAATATGCATCGACTTTGTAACAGGAAGGAAGAACCAGACTAGGGTTTAAACCTGTACCCTATGTAATGAATCTTGGATCAGGTGCTCTACTATTCCCTGAATTTTGGGTCAGGTGCTCTATTACCCTATGAATCTTGGGTCAGGTGCTCTGCTATATCCCCTGAGTTTTGGGTCATGAGCTCTACTAACTGAACTATCTGGTTACTGGTGATCAGACCCATCTAATGTCACATTTTCCCCTACTTTAAAAAAGATGATCAGCCACAATATATTCTATCAATGGGTATACAAATGAGTTTAACAAAAATAACATTTAGTGAAATGTCGACAATATTATCCGACACGTTAACATAATCATCTGACAAGTTGACAAAACGATATTGCAAGTTGACAATATGATCTGATAAGTTGACATAATCATCTTCAAGTTGGTAGGGTTAGGCTTGTTGATCAGGCCAGATCATTTAAATATGTCGACTTGTCAGAACATTATGTCACTTCTGATCATTTAAGACATGAAAGCATTTTTATCATTATTTTTTATTATCCAACAAGTGGATAAAATAATGAGACAAATCTGACAAATCGACATAAATAAATCACAAGTCCAAGATATTACATGTAATTAAGCCTAGTGACAGAAATACGCCACCATAGTATCCATGTAAAATAAAATACATTCTAACACAATTTACAGGACACAGTGATCTGTCAACGCACTCTGAATACCACATTTAATGAATATCCTTGACACTTTCTTTCTCTCTTATGTTATTTACTAATTACTTTTCGTGAAAGTTTTTACCACGGGTTTGTAAACAAAGAAATTTCTGCTGATTGCGTGAGTTAATTGACTTACTTGTCACGTAAAACGGTTTGGAGTTCCCGAACATTATCAGTTATTCTCAGTTTTTTAAACCTTGGTCCGAAGTCAGTATCTTCAAAATTGTTGTGGTTAACGTGAGAGTTTTGAAGTAAATCAGGTTCCATCTCTTCGTGCTCTGTACGCGTGTGAGGCATGAGGTTCCCGGTAAAATAGCATATGTAAATTAAGTCGTTCCTAAATATTAATGAAAGAAACTTGTTTATATGTACGGCCTATCTAAATATATGTTCACCGGAAGTTTGAGTACATGAAGGGGGGATGACATCTGAGAAATGTCAGGACTTCTGAAAATAGTGCTATGTAGACAATGTTCGCAGGGTATTTTAAATTTCCAGACCCGGTGTCAAAGAAATGTACCCAAGCACAATCTGTCTAGACAGTACTTACACAATTTTAAACCCGTGAGTACCATCTTAAAAGTCTTCGCCTTTCGGAAAAGCTTATTAGGCCACAGGCCTCTGAATTTCTATCAATAAGCCGTTATATGATTAATCATTGATATATATATATATATATATATACCCCTTCTATATGTAAGTGTATTTATATATAGAAGGGGTATATATATCACATCTGATTAATCATATAACGGCTTATTGATAGAAATTCAGAGGCCTGTGATTAGGCCTACATTGGCCAGGTTGGGAACACTTCCCCTATAGCGAGATATTCTCTCTAAAACGCGATTATCTCTCTTTAGCGAGAATTAAACATTACCATAAACAGGTGTTTTGGCGTCTTTATTGAAAATAATGGCAAATCCCGTGCGACGCTGAATAAATGCGACACACATTCAACATGATGCGAATTGTTTCTATGAAATTGACAACATAAGTCTAGAAATTGCATATCAATGTTGCTGTGTAAGAGGGAAGCAGTGTGAAATCCAATACACATTGTGAGTGTTTTAGTTTTGATTAATATATTTGCAGAAGTATCGGACATTTTAGCACTTTTTCTTCTTTTCACGTGAAACACAAGATGTACTCCACGGGTGTTTTTCTCAGTTGTACAGGATATATTTACTCTCGCTAGAGAGGGATAATCGCGTTTTAGCGAGAATATCTCGTTATAGGGGAAGTTTTCCCAACCTGTTGGCTACAACTACATAGCTGCCTCTATAAATATAATACGCACTACACTGTTATTCAATTAGTGTCAGAACAATAGCATACCATGGTATATTATATATATATAAATTAGATTACCTTATAGTTTCAAACAAAATGTTTTATCAATAATCGGGTTGCGAACACTTCCCCATGAGCGAGATATTCTCGCTAAAACGCAATTATCCCTCTCTAGCGAGAGTAAATATATTCCGTACAACCGAGAAAAACACCTGTGGAGTACATCTCTTCGTGTTTCACGTGAAAAGAAGAAAAAGTGCTAAAATGTCTGATACTTAGTAGTGAGTGCAAATATATTGATCAAAACAAAAACACTCGCGATGTGTATTGGATTTCAGACTGCTTCCCTCTTACGCAGCAACTTTGATGTGCAATTTCTTGACTGTGTTGTCAATTTCATATAGAAATAATTCACGTCATATTGAGTGTGTGCCACACTTATTTAGCGTTGCACAGGATTTGCCATTATTTTCAATAAAAACGCCAAAACACCTGTTTATGGTAATGTATACTCTCTCGCTAAAGAGGGATAATCGCGTTATAGCGAGAATATCTCGCTATAGGGGAAGTGTTCCCAACCTGATCATGTCAACTCCATTCTCAAGCACCTGTGTCACATGCTTACTGTGTATGAGCCAAATAAAATCACATCATTCACACTGATTTCATCAGTATCATTATTATCCTTGCCGACATAGGCTGCATTAGTATACAAAGTAATTGGAATATTGCTATTATCAAGAATATATAATGGTATTTTATGCTTGGAAGTTGTTTTTTTTCCTTTCAGCAATTTTGGAAAAATGCTGTGGTGGAATCCAGAGTTTTTTCCACATCACCTGGATCCAAAAAGGAGGAGAAAAGAGCTCCTGACATCTCGAATAAAGAAATCCGCCGATACCTACTTAGTTTTGTCTGGCCTAAGGATGACTGGTTCATCAAACGGCGTGTCATCTTAACTACCTCATTACTCTTGGGCTCAAAGGTTTCAATGTGTTTTACTTTAATATATTTTGAATAACTGTACATACATTTTGGTGTAAGAATATAATTTGTATGTAGAGCCAATTCCAAATTTTATCATGTTTGATTATATCACTATAGTTGATACATGTATTACATATTTTGATATTTACTGAACTGTAAAACCCTGCACTGTAAATGCCCGAGGAACTACTTAATTGTGATGTCACATCAGCTTACAAGCTTGGTCATCTTTACTGTGCAACGACCTTGGTCAGGCATATTTCCTGATATCTAGTCATCAACCTATAAATATTACATCATTTCTATTTCAGGCTATCAACGTGTGTATTCCATTTATATTTAAGTATGCAGTAGAATATCTTGGTAATACAGAAAACTTCATTGATCTCAGCAGTGCACCCATCGCCATAGTTACTGTAGCTTCAGGATCCATGTTAATATGTATGTCATGTTCTTTTTTTCGTAACTTTTTGATTTTTTCAGACTGATAAATATTGTATGATTTCTAGCCATATTAGTAGAAACAATGGTGCTAAATGTATATCCTGTATATCTACTATTGATAATAATTACTGTTTTATTTATTTGATTTAATGCATAATGTGCTTAAGTTTTAAATAGTTTTTCTTGATGAATAAGTGTAATTTCATTGCAACAAATATTAAACGTAGATGGCATAGCCCGAATTTTGTCGGCATTCTTCAGTGAGATGAGGAACTATGTGTTCAGTGAAATAGCCCAGAGTTCGATGAGGAAAGTAGCCACAAACATTCTTCAGAATATGCTGTACATGGACCACAAGTTCCACTCTTCTAAAGACACCTCGGATGTGTGTGAAGCCATTAATAGGGGCACAGAGTAAGCAAATGTAACATGTCATAATAGGACCAGAATCATTCATACATACTGCCTTCAACAGATATCACAAACTGCTAAGGGCTGTTCCATTAAAACATATGAGGTACCCGGGGACGGCAATTAAAAAAAAACTATGGGTGCTTGTCATTGGTAGAAAATTGCATATATGGTGGGTACCTACTGCCAGAAAACTGCATCTGTGGGTGGTTGTTTTGATAAAATCTTTATTTTTTACCGAAACTGAGAGGAATGTAACAAGAGAAGGGAAGGGTTGAAAGTAGAATGTGAAACAAACGCCGTTTTCTGTCTTCATTTTATCTCGGTCGATGAGTTTCCGCGATCCGGTTATTGTTTCCAGTTTGACTCTAAAATTATAGCGACCGGAAATTAGGATTATCTCCCTTGTCCAAAATGAAAAACGAAACTTGCTCGTGGTCCATTGAAACGGTTTTTGATTTTTTTCTAGCTGCAATAATGTAGCCCTGTCCAATTTTTTTATTCTGACGTTTTCGGGATGAGGCTACAATTCCATAGGATCTCCGTAATGGTGCAAAATAATTTTATGAATAACCGATAATAAACTCTGCACTGTGTATTAGTGACATATAGTCCCAAATGTTGTTTACAAATTACACCAAAAGGAGTACCAACTTTGTGCTCGGGCATGTCTAATAAAGGTGTTTTTCATTAAATATAATGTACAGCATGCAAAATTCTTCGTCTGCTCCGCCATGCTTGTTATCGCGAAATCTCGTAGGTGGATCTAATGAAAAAGCTAAACATTGACAATCTGCGCGAAAATGTAGTTTACTTGAGAATTTACACTCTGCTGTTTGGTTTTTAACTTGATATTAAATTCAAACCTTTTCAATACCGACGAAATAGCTTTCGCCTCCATACTTGTCCATTGATGTAAATACTACTTTATATGACATATGCAAATGACTTGACAATCGGAAGTTGAAACTTCATTACACCAAACATGGCGCACAAATATGAATCGAGAAATTGGAATTTATCGAAATTGTTGAAAACGGAAGAATAGAGCCTCACAAATCTTAAGTTGCAGGTTGTAAATTTATATATTGACTAAGAAACATAGAATATCATTTTATTTACGTAAAGAGACACATTTTCTTGGTTTTTAATACTCAAAATACTAGTCAATTTTAAAACTTTTAATAGTTGTTTTTGAACATTTACAATACTGGACTTTTTATGAACAGGTAGACTTATAAAATTAATTTAGTTCATCATGTTTAAGAAAGACAGTCTTGATAAAATAAATTGATGGTTCTGTGATCAAGCTTCATTGATGGCCAGTTATTTGAATGGTGATGACACCCAAGATATACTCTTCTCTTTACTATCATGCTTGGGAACATCTGAAAATAGACCTCTATTCAGGGGTTATAAATAGTCATTCATACATATTGAATTTAAAGAAAAAGTGTATTTCACATTTATTTCACTTCTATGGGTGGTGCCGCACTATCTAAAATTGCTTTTGTAAGGGGTCCCTTGTTACATTTTTATGCTTCTATGGGTGGTTACCCAAATTTTAAAGTGCCTTCCCCGGGTACCTCATATGTTTTAATGGAACAGCCCTAATACTCCACAATCAAATATTGATAGCATTTTCAGGAGTTATCTCTCTTTGTTCATTAGTGAATTTGTATTCCATCCCCCAAAGTCCTTGATCCGTGAAATTCAACTAGAGATCCTTCTTGCCCAATCTACATGTAAAATAGCTGTGCACTATTTGAGAGATCTGTATTTTAATCAGATTGCTTCTTGCCTGTCATCAAACCTTTTAGTTATGAAAATTCGAATGAGTTCCAAGCTATGTAATAGACTTGCTCTGACATGACGACTTTATTGTATGTCTCTCTGTTGCTGGGGTAACCATTGGGATGACAAGATGACTTAGTACCACTCTTATCTGTGGTGTACAAATATTGAGGTCTCTTCAAACTATCTACATTGTATATGGATTCTCGATGACAGTGTATGTGAATGATTTTTAATTCTACAGGACATTTGGTCTGGTAAACAATCTAGCTTTACCACACCAAGAGTAATTTTACCAGACCAAAATTTCTATTCAAAATTTCTTTATTGACTGAATTTCCTTTATCTACTCCTGATTTACTTTGTGTATATTTCAAAGCCAATTTCATTACATGTTTATTTTGAAAAAAGGAAGTAGTGTGATACTGGAAATACTATGAACCAAAAAGAAAAACTATACGATTTGTCCAGAATTATACAAAATTTTACTGGACCGACCCATTTTTACGAGAAAAGTCCGAAAGTCTGGCAAATTTTGCATAATCTGTGATGATCCCTGATAATGCTGGTATGTATACATGTATGTTAAAAGTCAGTTTTCATCTTCTTCAGAGGAATGAACACAATGTTGAGGATGTTGGTGGTGAACATCATCCCTTCTGTGCTAGAAGTTCTGTTAGTGTCGAGCATTCTGGTAAGCTGTAGACTGATAAAAATGTTTAGATATTGTTATTTATGTAGTGTTGAGCATTCTGGTAAGTTAAATGCAGATTGATTGAAAATGTTTGAATATTGTTATTTATGAATATTCTCTTCTCCTGAAGTCCTGTAGAATCTAATAGTGATTTGACTTATCTAATTTTGTAACATATTTTCAGGGCTATAGATTTGATTTATTTAATTTTGTAACATATTTTCAGGGCTATAGATTTGATTTATTTAATTTTGTAACATATTTTCAGGGCTATAGATTTGACTTATTTGATTTTGTAACATATTTCAGGGCTATAGATTCGGGTTGACCTATGCAGCTATCACCTGTGGTACAATTCTCACCTATGTAGTGTTTACACTGCAGTACACAGAAAAAAGGTTAATTTATCTTTCAATTCATTTTTAGCTCACCTGAGCCAAAGGCTCAGGTGAGCTTTTCTGATCAAAATTTGTCTGTTATCTGTCGTTGTCGGCAGCGTCGACGTCGTAAACTTTTTATATTTTCGACTTCTTCTCAAGAACCCCTCGGTTAATTTCAACCAGACTTGCCACAAAGCATTCTTGGGTGAAGGGCTTTCAAGTTTGTTCAAATGAAGGGCCATGTCCCTTTCAAAGGGGAGATAATCACAAAAATGCAAAAATAGGGTGGGCTCATTTAAAAATCTTCTTCTCAAGAATCACTGGGCTAGAAAAGCTGATATTTACATGAAAGCTTCCTGACATAGTACAGATTCAAATTATAATAGGGGATCAAAGTTTTACATAGTAAAAAATTGGATAAATCTTTAAAAATCTTCTTCTCAAGAACCACTGAGCCAGAAAAGCTGAGATTTACATGAAAGCTTCCTGACATAATGGAGATTCAAGTTTGTTCAAATCATGGCCCCCGGGAGTTGGATGGGGCCACAGTAGGGGATCAAAGTTTTACATACAAATATATAAGGAAAATCTTTAAAAATCTTCTTCTCAAGAACCGCGGAGCCAGAAAAGCTGACATTTTCATGAAAGCTTTCTGACATATTTCAGATTTCAGTTTGTTAAAATCATGGCCCCCAGGGGTAGGATGGTGTCACAAGGGGGGGGGGATCAAAGTTTTGCATACAAACATATAGGGAAAATCTTTAAATATGAGCCAAGGTGACTCAGGTGAGCGATGTGGCCCTTGGGCCTCTTGTTTGTTTGTATGCTGTTTTTTGTCCCATTAGAAAATTTTCCCCTCAGAGATATGTCACCTGTCTCAGGTGAAATGCCACAAATGTTTGTGTATTCATGGTGCTAAAGGCCATGGCATTGAGTTTTGTCTAGTTTACCAGTCTACATGTATCAAGGTCATGTCCAAAAGATCACTGACTTTTATTGGTGGGCGTTTGTTGAATTGATAGTCACTATCTGTGTTAAAAGTCTTAGGTTTGAAGTGGTGCCAGGATTGAGCATTGAACTGGGGACCTCCCAGTGAAACAGAATTATATATATGTATATGTTTTTGCCAACATTATAATGAATGTGATAGGTCACTAGTATGGATGCCAACGAGTATTCGACTATCGCTGGGTCATACCGATCATCGAATAAATGTTTCATAGTCGAGTACTCGTTAAAAATAGCTACTTTAGTAATGTTCATAAATCTTATATGTTTCAGGGTTTTTGTCTGTAAAAATCATGTAAGGGTAAAGTCAAACCGGTTTTAATTTGTTCATATTCAAATAAATCATTTGAATTTGGATGTCGGTCTGTAAACATGCCTCCAAAATCCACTGTTTGGACATGCTTTAATTGATTGCATGATGGAAAAACTGTGAAATGTACTAATGACTTAGGTACACTTGTACCCTGTCTGTCTGGGTTTTTTTTTTTTACCGAGTACTCGACTATCGCTCAACTAAAGACTATAAGTATTCAGCTAGGCTATCCGAGTAAAATTGACATCCCTAGTCACTAGTAAATGTGTACATTCATTGATCTAATTATTTTCAAGCATTTCTGAAAATCAGTAACATTATTGAAAAATCAATAAAAGAATTTTGTGTCATTCAGTCTGGACACTGGTACATGTAAGTGTAGTGTGGTGTGATCTGCAGTGTCTGTGAGCAGTACATGTGGTATAGTGTAATCTGACAGCTGCTGTTAGCAGTATGTGTAGTGTGGTGTAATCTGACAGCTGCTGTTAGCAGTACGTGTAGTGTGGTGTAATCTGACAGTGTCTGTGAGCAGTACGTGTAGTGTAATCTGACAGTGGCTGTGAGCAGTACGTGTAGTGTGGTGTAACCTGACAGTGTCTGTGAGCAGTACGTGTAGTGTGGTGTAATCTGACAGTGGCTGTGAGCAGTACGTGTAGTGTAATCTGACAGTGGCTGTGAGCAGTACGTGTAGTGTAATCTGACAGTGTCTGTGAGCAGTACATGTAGTGTAATCTGACAGTGTCTGTGAGCAGTACGTGTAGTGTAATCTGACAGTGGCTGTGAGCAGTAAGTGTAGTGTAATCTGACAGTGGCTGTGAGCAGTACATGTAGTGTAATCTGACAGTGGCTGTGAGCAGTACGTGTAGTGTGGTGTAATCTGACAGTGTCTGTGAGCAGTATGTGTAGTGTAATCTGACAGTGTCTGTGAGCAGTACGTGTAGTGTAATCTGACAGTGGCTGTGAGCAGTACGTGTAATATAATCTGACAGTGGCTGTGAGCAGTACGTGTAGTGTGGTGTAATCTGACAGTGTCTGTGAGCAGTACGTGTAGTGTAATCTGACAGTGGGTGTGAGCAGTACGTGTAGTGTAATCTGACAGTGGCTGTGAGCAGTACGTGTGGTGTAATCTGACATTGGCTGTGAGCAGTATGTGTAGTGTTATCTGACAGTGGCTGTAAGCAGTACGTGTGGTGTAATCTGACAGTGGCTATGAGCAGTACGTCTAGTGTGATGTAATCTGACAGTGGCTGTGAGCAGTACGTGTAGTGTAATCTGACAGTGGCTGTGAGCAGTACGTGTGGTGTAATCTGACAGTGGCTATGAGCAGTATGTGTAGTGTGATGTAATCTGACAGCGACTTTGAGCAGCTGCTCTAACTCCTCAGCATTTTTGTTATTTTTAGGAATAAAATAAGACGCAGTATGAATAAGGCCAAAAATGCCACGAGAAGCAAAGCCACTGAGTGCCTTCTAAACTTTGAAGCTGTTAAGGTAAACAAAAATACGGAAGTATGAGTAACCATTGCAAAACATGATATGAATTTTAATTTTCTAAATGTACAGAAGTGAATTGACAGTTAAATTCGATTTGCTGAAAAAAAATGAAAAACTTTCACTGTAGAATATGTATAAATTTGAAATGTGCAGCAATGAATTTAGCTTTTCAACAATGAAGAGTATGAGGTGAAGGTATATGACAAATTGACCGGGAAGTACATGGACATGAGACAGCAGACCATGAAAACTCTGGCCCTGCTGAATAGTGGACAAAATCTGATTTTCTCCATCGGTCTTACGGCAGTCATGGCACTCACCGCTCAGGGAATTACACAAGGTATAGCACCAGTTACACAGTAACAACTATACAAATTATAGCACCTGTCATCAACACAAAGTATAGCACCTGTCATCAACACGAAGTATAGCACCTGTCATCAACACAAAGTATAGCACCTGTCATCATTACAAAAGTTATAGCACCTGTCATTAACACAAGGTATAGCACCTGTCATCAACACAAGTTATAGCACCTGTCATCAACACAAAGTATAAGATCTGTCATCAACACAAGTTATAGCACCTGTCATCATTACACTAGTTATAGCACCTGTCATTAACACAAGGTATAGCACCTGTCAGCAACACAAGTTATAGCACCTGTCATCAACACAAAGTATAAGATCTGTCATCAACACAAGTTATAGCACCTGTCATCATTACACAAGTTATAGCACCTGTCATCATTACACAAGTTATACAGTCCCCGAAACGTTCTACTTGTCCATTTTTCCGTTCGCTCACTGTGCGTTCAGCGTTCACTCTCCGTTCGTTCACCGTGCATTCACCATTCGCTCTCCGTGCATTCACCGTCCGCTCTCCGTTTACAGTTTTGCGCTCACTGTGCGTTCACCGTTCACTGTCATTTGGAACATCAAAGTCAAAGGATTAATTTTCATAGCAAGGCAAAAATGAAAAAGGAACTTGTGCATAAGAGTGAAAGTATATTAAATTCTTATTATATCAGAAATTAAATTTATAAAGTACAATTATCAGGATTATCAACTGCGAAAATTCAAGGAAAACTGCGGATCACTCATCAATATCAAAGAATAGAATAAATCATTGTTATTATCATTACAAAACACAAGTATTGTTTGGGGTAAAAAGTGGGAGAAGGTCTGAATGAGAGAAAAATGCAAGAGCCTTCAGTTATGAATTTAACCCTTATATATGTGCATATAGCGAAGAACGAGCAACGAGCGCTGGTACGTGTACGAAAATGAGGCAGTTTGTTAATAAATACCTCGCCCCCACCCGAATTATCATTTTAATATTTTCAAGTATGGACAAAAGCACAAATTTATTATATTTTATTTTGTCTCACTTGACAAGAATTCTATATAAGTTTATCATTTTTCTTAACACCCCCCTCTCTCATACTTTAAAAAGCTATGCTACACTGTATGTTTCAATGCACATTCGTGCGCAAATGTCAAATTGATTTGAAAAAATATTTCTGATTATTTTACGCCTATCTTTATGAGAGACATTGTCAATAAATATATTTACTCCTTTCCCCAAATTTAAAAGTTTTGAACCGTTTGTCTCTAATATAAAGAGGAAATATTTCTCGTATATTTCTGCCCCATATATGATTTACGTATAGTTCAGTGCAATAAACAGTTTTATCCGCATCAAAAATATACAAATATTGCACAATCTAAATGTAAATTCATGGTCATACTATTTATTTTGTACGTACGTACATTAATTCTGGGAGATTATTTCCTCAGTTCGATATACTATATCTGTATTTACAGTAAAATGAATTACTCAAAATCTACGTGGGAATAAACCTTTTATACTATTTAGAAGTGTTCAGGTGTCAACACGATGTACATGATGTACCTGTTCTACCCGTGCTGGTTGTTCAATGCATTTATCTCGACTCCTTTCGGGGATGTTTTTTAATTGCGTGTAATCCTAACGACCGCGCTCGTAAATTTTGAAGTCATGCATGTGCATCTGTAAATACTTGGCGCTAATTACTAGACTATCTTTAATTCACATGCATCATTTATACTCTTGAATTAAGAAATATAATACTATGCATCTTAAGTCAAAATATATAAATACATGTAGCATACAGAGATAAAGCACCAATATTCATGATTTATGAAAACGTCATGAATTCTAAATATCATAAAATATATGTTTCTAGTTTTCATGTAGACATGTATCTGTACAGAATATGCAATACTGTAAACAATGAACATATGAAATTTTCTTTTGTTTGTCCATCATTGTCACGTGCATTGATGTGAAATTTACGATTGTTTTCATGAAAAGCATACATCCAGTATTTGCACAAAAATGAACAAACAGATGTACATGTATTCATATATATATTCTCTACCTGATTATAAAGTAAGTACAATCCAAGGGAAAAATCCGAAATATACCGAATGAATAGACCATTTTGTGCTCACTGTTCACTTTGCGTTCACCGTTCACCAAATAGCGTTCACCGTTCACTCTGCGTGCGTTCACCATTCGCTCTGCGTGCGTTCACCGTTCAAGTGGGAAAGTAGAACGTTTCAGGGACTGTAGCACCTGCCATCATTACACAAGATATAGCACCTGTCATCAATACAAGATATACATGTACATGTAGCACCTGTCATCATTACACAAGTTATAGCACCTGTCATCAACACAAGCTATAGCACCAATTATCAATACAAGTTATAGCACCTGTCATCATTACACAAGTTATAGCACCTGTCATCATTACACAAGTTATAGCACCTGTCATCATTACACGAGTTATAGCACCTGTCATCATTACACGAGTTATAGCACCTGTTATCATTACACACAAGTTATAGCACCTGTCATCAACACAAGATATAGCACCTGTCATCATTACACAAGTTATAGCACCTGTCATCATCACAAAAGTTATTGCACCTGTCATCATTATACAAGTTATAAATGCATGTTACCAAAGTAATCTACTGGTATATACAGCTGTGAGTATTTATATTGGCTATTTAGAAAGAATTGTCAATTTCCCTTGTTAAAGACGTCATGTGATGAGTCAGTAAAATTTTTTAGAAAACATTTTAGCTGCTACCTATTCTTTTCTCCATCGCTTCATATGTTGGAAGATTTACAATAGTTATTTATAGTTACCACAACTGAATCTAATGCGATTGACTCCATAATAAGGCATTCTGTTTGTTGTTCCCCACTGCAACGTGGAAGGGACATCAAAATACCACGCGTCCATGTAACCGTCTATCTCACGTGACTTTATATATAAAAAGCACTATAATCCAACAACACTCAACATCCAAAGTGTCAGATCTAATAGTAGATACTAGGTCAAATAAAAAAGGACATAGAAAGCACTGAAAATGACCAACGACACGAACAACAGTGAATTGTCAAATTTTCAGGACAACCTGTCCCTTCCTCAGGACGATAGAATATTTACATAGAAAAGAAAACTAAATAGAAAAGGAAACTAAACTACAAAAGCTGATAACAAACAAAACGTCTACATATTAAAATTATTGTCCATGAGTGTAATATGTGGCAATATAGAAAAGTCTGTTCCCATCGAGCATCAAGACAGATCTGAACTGACTCGTCCTACGCTGGATCAAGTCAAAAACAAAGAACGAGTTAACTAATCAGTATCCTAAAGCGGTATGTTAACTCATTCTAATAATGGCTTATAATGAATATTTCATACCTGGAGGTGTAAAGCTGTATAACTAGTGTTGAACTGTGATGGAAAATAAAATATATTATAAAAATTTTAAAGTAATATGAAGAAAAGATTAAATCGAAAAATAAATATCCAATCTGGTAATGTAGTATACAAAAAATGGGGGGGGGGGGGGGGAATAATTAGGGGGACTAAGTAAAGATATTATAAATAATAATGAATAAATACATTGAAAAATGTTTTTTTTGACTGCTAATGATGATGCCGTGACAAGTAGACGGCAAACAAGAAAGTGGAAAACCAACAGAACAACACTGAGTTATAACTATAGGGAGAAGCTAGGCTACATTCATTCTGGTGAAGTCATTGGGTTTGTTCATGCCATTGGGGCAGAATGACCTCAAACTATGCATCCAGAATTTCTCCTTGTTTTTTCTCCACATCGGTCCAGTGAGTATTATGGTCAATAACCACTACTGCTTTACACCTCCAGGTACGAAATATTCATTATAAGCCATCATTAGAATGAGTTAACATACCGCTTAAGTATACTGATTAGTTAACTCGTTCTTTGTTTTTACTTGATCCAGTGTAGGACGAATCAGTTCAGATCTGTCTTGACGCTCGATGGGAACAGACTTTTCTATTGCCACATATTACACTCAATAATTATGATATGTAGATGTTTTGTTTGTTATCGGCTTTTGTAGTTTAGTTGTAGTTTTAGTTTCCTTTTCTATTTAGTTTTCTTTTCTACGTATTAAATATTCTATCGTCCTGAAGAAAGGACAGGCTGTCCTGAAAATTTGACTCTATATACATGTATATATATATATATATATATATATATATATACACGTGTATATATATATATATATATATATATATATATATATATATATATATATATATCTCTCTCTCTCACACACACACACACAAAATGTTTGAGTTTTATGACATTGCCACTATAAGTATTAATGTGTTTGGGTGGGACTTGAAAGTCAGAAAAATTGAGTTTATTACTTTGATATAAGATGTATTAGATATATGTGACTTTTTGGGCATTGTGAGTACAAAGTACTGATGCATTGTAGGCGTGGCTACCGTGGGAGATTTGGTGATGGTGAATGGACTTCTGATTCAGCTGTCCACCCAGCTGAACTTTGTTGGATCCACCTACAGAGAATTGTCAGAATCTCACATTGACATGAAAGAAATGTTCAAACTTATGAAGATGGACACTGATATAAAGGTTTATACATTGACCTCTTTTTAGCTCTTCTGGGGCGAAGGCTCAAAGAACTAATCATATGGCCATATGTCTGGCGTGCGGTGTGCATCAACTTTTTGGGAAAAGGGCTATATATCAAGAACCTCTAGGCCAATTTTTGTCAAATTTGTCACAGGGTATCCTTGGCCGAAGGGCTTTCATTTGTACTAAAACTAGGGTTGTGACCCTTTCACAAGGGGAGATAATTAGGAAAATGCAAACAAAAGTAGTGGTTGCTAAAAAATCTTCTTCTCAAGAACCACTGGGCAAATTATCACCAAACTTATGCATAAGGATGAAGATAGGTTGTAGATAAAAAAAATTGTTCAAGGCATCATCCTGGGGCAAAGGGTGTGGTCTCAAGGTCACTTCAAAGTTGACCTTAAATTTTGTTTTGTTAAAACTTCGATATTTTGCTTAGTATAAGGACTAGGATCATCAAATTTAGTCAGTTGATGCATCTTAGGACCTAATATCATGTTGTCTCAAAAGTAGGTCATGGTGACCTACTTTTTGAATTTCGCAGGTAATTATTATTAAATGGATTTTGATGCATATCTTGGACACTTTTGAGCCTATGATCATCAAAAGTTGTCAGTTGATGAATCATGGGACCTTGAAGTGCGTCATGTGAAAAGTATGTCACCATGACCTACTTCGAATTTTGCTAATCATTTATGAATACATTTTAGGTTGTTATTTCAGATACTGAGAGGTTTAGAATCATCAAACCTTGTAAGTTGATGTGTCTAGAAGCCTCGAAATATATTTATAAAAAAGGTAGGTCACAGTGACCTACTTTTTTAATTTTGCAGACATTCAAATTTCACATTTTTAATTTTAGATGCATATTTTGGACACTATGAAAGCTAGGATAATCAAACTTTGTCAGTTGATGCATCTTGAATCTTCATAGTTTGTTGACCAAAAAGTAGGTCACCGTGACCTAGTTTTGGAATTTGACGGCTATATTTTAATATTTCAGATACTATTTGAAATACAATTATCAAACTTTGTCAGTTGATGCATGTTGAGTCTTCAGAGTGTGTTGACTAAAAATTAGGTCACTGTGACTTATTTTTGGATTTTGACGGCTATATTTGAATATTTCAGATACTATTTGACTTACAATCATCAAACTTTGTCAGTTGATTGGTCTTGAGTCTTCAGAGTGTGTCAACCAAAAAAGTAGGTCACTGTGACCTACTTTTGGAATTTGATGTTTATATCTGAATATTTCAGATACTATTTGACTTCAATTATCAAACTTTGTCAGTTGATGCATCTTGAGTCTTTGGAGTGTGTCGACCAAAAAGTAGGTCACTGTGGCCTTCTTTTGGAATTCGACAGATATATTTGAATACTATTTGACCTGTCAGTTGATGCATCTTGAGTTTTCAGTGTGTCGACCAAAAGTAGGTCACCGTGACCTACTTTTGGACAGTTACATATAAATTTTCAGGTACTATTTGACTTAACATCATCAAACTTTGTTAATTGATGAATCTTGGTTAGTGAGAATTTTTGTCTGTTCTACAATGTATCAGAAGAGCAATTCTAGGACCATGGGCCTCTTGTTATTTTAAGGGAGACCATTGTAAGTCTCTGTGATTGGCAATGATTGATTTGGATTTGGAAAATACAGGATTCTATGTGTAGTTCAGGAATAAATTAAAGGGAGTGAGTTGGAATTGCTCAGTGTAGATAGTATAGGAAGGAATAAGAGGGGGTGAATTATTACATTTTACCATAAGAAGTTCTATTGAGTGTACTCCATTGTTGTAAATTTCTGATTTCTGTTTTAGAGTCTTCCTCATGCTTCTCCACTTGTTGTCTCCCCTGATAGCGCCACTATTGCGTTTGACAATGTACACTTTTCTCACACGGAGGAGAGGCACATTCTGGATGGACTTTCCTTCTCCGTAGAACCAGGGAAAAAAGTGGCCATTGTTGGTGGCAGTGGATCTGGGTAGGTTGTGTTTGCAGTGTTCTAAATTTTCAGAACACTTTAAACTGGTTTCTAACACAATGTGCAAAAATATATTCTTAGGCCAGGCAAAGTAAATTTTCAGATTCTCAGGCCAATTTTTTTTAAATCGTATTAGGCATGCAGGATTTTCCCTACTGACTTGATATGCATGTACTCACTAGAAAATATCGTTCTAGGGGGGAAAATGAAAAGGATTTAAAGTTTATTGTTTTTATTACTTTTTTTAATTCAAAGTTTTATAAGCACTGATGTCATGTTTTCTTTTATGTTGTGTTTGCTTTGAAGTGCTGCACCTATTATAGACTGGGCATGACCCATCTTCTTTTAGAAAATCTTGATCTTTACCACAATGAAAACACACATTCTCCAGTACATCACTGCTGTAATAGGGTATTTCAACAGACATTTCACAGATCAAATGAGACCTAACAACATATTTCTCTAACAAAGCACTGATCTATGGTGTATTCTTATCAGGCTCTTTTAAATACCAAAGGGCAGTGGGAAGAGAGGAAATCATGGAGTCCAGACTTGGTGCTTGTTTGTGTAAAACTAAATCCTGCATTCTATAAAAATGCAAAGCACCTTGTGATATAAAACCTTTTTCAATTGTTGTTTTCAATTTTGTTGTCCATTGAAACTTTTTCAGGTAAAGTCGTTTGGGAGAATTCTTCAAGACAAAAAGTGTGTTCATGTTTATTCTCTATTCCATTTGAGGAAATGTTTGACAGTGTTTACTTGACAATAATGATTTATAATGAAGTTCAAATAATAGTCATTTGTTACATTGTCTTCAGGATAAAATTGGTATTCAGTAAGATTAAATTGGGCGGGGGGGCAACTTGGTGTATGTAAAGAAAAAATAAAAGTTTAGTACATGTATTGAGTTACTGTACATGTAATTTATGTCACTTTGTTCTGTTATTTTCAGAAAGTCCACTATCGTGAAGATGCTGTTCAGATTCTTTGATCCTGATGAAGGGAAAATTCTGATAAATGGACAAAACATTCGGGACCTTGACCTACATAGCGTGAGAAAGGTTATTGGAATCGTACCTCAGGTAAATTATGGTTTGATAAGATTTGGTATCATGTGACCAAAAACAAAAACTTAATACTTTTCAAAATCGATGAAGCAAATTTTGTAGAATAGAACTTGGTTTCTGTAGTCATCGTGACTCGTTTCCTCCTATCCTACATTTCTCAGCATTATAAATTTTTATGTACTACTGACGTTCATGGAGTCAAAACAGAAAACAATATAGCACAGAAATTAAATAAATCAGTGCAGTTTACACAATGATATAGTGCAAGATGACTCGATGGAACAGTACTGCTGAAATAGTTATTATTATGATGATCAAATGAATGACACTAGCTAGGAATTAAGACACCACGGATTAAACGGAAACAAAAATCCATGTATAAGGCTCATGCAGACCTAAGTTCATCTGCAGTATTTGGAATTGATGGACTGGGATGTTTAATGTTTCCTTTCCTTTACAGGACTGTAGCATGTTATTTAACGAGACTTTAATGTACAATTTACAATACGGGGACCACACAAAATCTCAGGAGCAGGTGATGGAGGCTGCCACCATGGCACAGATTCCTCCCAAACTTCTGTACAACATGGAGATGAGGGTGGGGGAGCGGGGCAGTAAACTGTCAGGTGAGTGTGACGGTATCCAGGTAACCCAGGACAGAGATACCACCCAAACAAATTATTATTTGTAAAAATTGCTTTTTGAAATTGGTATCTATTTTGTATCTAGTATTATTTCATATTGGATTTGTAATACACTTAATCTTACAAGCTTCAGATGTATTTCAATAGTTTATTGAAATGTTACATATTCATTATTCCTCTTTGGAATAAAAATTACATACAATCGTAGTACACCTTATCCAGAGATATGATGTGAAAAGGGAGATAACTTGTCCCCGTTTATTGCAGGAGGGGAACAGCAGCGAGTAGCCATAGCTCGTATGTTAGTGAAGGACCCAATGATAATCGTGTACGATGAGGCGACATCCTCACTGGATACCATTACAGAACAGGTACTTGTGACATCATCATCTTGTCAATCAATGGAATTTAAGTATCTGTATAACCGTCCAAGCTGTAGAAAGTGGCTGTAGGTTTATCAGTATCTATATACTGACAAAGTATGAAGTGCACTTATTGATCAATACCAAAATATTTGTGTAAATATAACAGTATATATATGTACTGGCTTAGTCTGATACTCAATTTTGGTGTAAATTTAAGAAATGAATGTCATTTTTTGAAATATACACAGGGGTTTGAACTGCTGCACTTTACTCCTGCATACTTCATGTTAAAATAGTTGTACTATAATTACAGGAACTATTTAAACATGTGACATTACTTCTGCTTACATAACTTGATTGTGATGTCACATGTTTACAAACAATAACGGATGTAAACACTTTATTTACCACAGAAAATGTTAACGAATTTGGGCTTCTAAACTGAGAAGTTTAATATAGAATTTGAAAAATATGAAATAGAGAGGTTATTGACTGAATATCGTGAAACATGCCCACCCTCTGTCTGCGAGGAAGTAATCGGAGCTTATAGCCTTGTGTGGGCATATCTCCTGATATTCAGTCAATAACTTATAATTATAGATCAATGCCAAAATATCAAGATGGATAGTACAGTAAACATATTTTGACACAGTCTATTGTGTGCTTGTTGGCCAAAGCCAAAATATGCATGTAACATTTACAGTATTAAGTGTATTTATCAGAATATGTTGACACCGTCTTAAGTGTGCGTATTAGATCATAAATGTAGCTGTAATTGAAATACACAGCAACTCTGAATGGAGTTCCACTCTCTCTTCCTGTTTGCACTCGGACTAAACCTATTTCCTGATTGTCATTAACAATTAAAGTTAATGACGTACTACTTATCTAAATGTAGAATACATGAAAATTAGTTCATTTAGAGTTCATATAGTTCAATTCTACACATCACAAGTCATCGCTTACCTTATATTACATACACTGTACATGTACTTCTTTCATTCATCAGGACGGGAGAACCCTTTTGATAAGTTTTCTATCGTATTTTAGATGATTCTGTCCACACTGAGGAGGGTGACCGAGGGAAAAACTACCATAGTGATAGCTCACAGGCTGTCCACCATTGTGGATGCAGATGAAATTTTGGTGTTACTGAACGGAAGAATAGCAGAAAAGGGCAACCATCATGAACTGTTAGCTAATCCTGATAGCTTGTATGCGCAGTTATGGACTAAACAGAGCCACGTAGCTCAAGGAAATGTGCCTATTTTAGAGTAACTATTCTGATGCTCTTTTTTTTTGCAGTCAGAGAAAGAAATTGTGATGAGATCTACGTATATATATTTTAAAGTAGTTTCCTAGATGACACAATACTTGCTTTTACATCTTAATAGAAAGTTTTGATGAAATGAATGTTGTTGCTCCACAAATTTTATGTCAGAAGGCCCTTTACAATTTCTATACCTCTTACTGTATCAGGATTTAGGGTGTGGACTGAAATTGTGAATGTTGACGAGTTCATGAATGTAAGCCCCTCAGCTGACCTAATTGTTTATCTGTCACATATATACATGTAATTCTTTTGTTTGTTATAATCAGTTTCTTTAAGTACAAAACTGTAATTATAATTGTTTATGATTTAAATCTTTGAGTTGCCGAGGATTCCAGCAAGTGCTATTAATGATCAAATGAAAGTCAGAAAACAGAATTTTCAAGTCTTGTAAAGCATTTTGTGAAATGTCAGTACAGCTTCAAAAGTTGTAAATGCACAGGTGATACACTTCATATTAACTATTGATTAGATAAAACAGAGTGTAGGTATTATGAAAAATATTGATAAAGTTTTTCCAGTGCGGTTAATGTTTTTTTAAAAAGCACTTTAATGCAAAATTTTTAAAGCTGAAGACTTCAAACATGGTATCTAGGACATTATCTGAGGGCAATTCAATTTTTTTTTAATTTGTTGACAGTATAATCCATCACTGGGAGGGTCCTGGTGTTCTACTTCCTGTGTTTTGTGTGATGTACAAAAATCACCAAATCTTCTTAATAAAACTATGTTTGACTTTCACTCTAAATTGTACATTGATATACATAATTTATGAAAATCATTAAATTATTTATAGAATTTGATATGCTTTTATGCGACATATTAGACAAATTTAAAAAAAATGGTTTAATCATGGTTTAGATTTTTTTCCTTTCGATTTGCTCTTTTGTATCATTATTTACCCCATGGGTCTTTATCAGATGATTAATAAAAATCTCCTTCAGATGAAATATGGCAAATCCCTCATCATACACGTAGATGAGGGCTTGACGCCATATATCTTGATACAATTGTAACCAACAATTTACTCCGTCACCGGAAGTTGGTGAAGTAGATAGGGATGAGGAAAAATTTCTGATATTTTGTGAGTACCCAGCATCCTTAAATTTAAATGTCATTAAATATAAAAACCTGAAAGTACATGGTACTGTATGTGTCAACATTTAATGGAGACAGACTCGTAGATCTGGCGAAGTCAAAATAACTATAAGTTGCTTATTAAAATCACTCTTATGATTTGCAGACTAGTGAACTTGCAGAATATTTTATTTAAGACTGTTTTATTACCGTGTTTTATCTCTGTAACCACATTTGTATATAGATTTTAACATGCGTTTAATTCAACATTTGAGGCGTGGATCACGCGGTTTCGGGCATGGAGTTGGGTATATTGTTGAATACAATTCTTTGACTACAAGTATCTTGCACTATGATAAATACGTGGGTATAAACTTATCGAATTGTACTGTAATACACACATATCGGTACATGTACACGGATGTTTAGGAAGAGAAGTGATTGCTGCAATAACACCCCCCCCCCCCCCCCCCCCCCTTGATTTACTAGCGATGAAAACCAAATCTTACTACAGTGTAGTTTTCATTAGATGTCCTTATGTCATTAGGTGTGGAGTTCTGGAAATTCCAAATATTATCTATAAATAGACACTGAGGTAGTATTTATATAGTACTGGTACACTTTAAGACTGCACTTCGTTATCCCACTCACCACACAATGAACTACTTGTTGCAATAAAATATATCTCGATTTCTTATCACGCCTTCAATCTCCGCGCGGTCATTGATTTTACAGGAGGCATATTAATTGAAAGACACATGTCATTCACATGATTTATATGTTATTTGTAATTCAATTTGCTATTGAATGACAAATTAATCTTTCTCGCATGTGTTTCGCACAAACGAAACGAATGCTGAGAGTATGAACTTATCGTATGAGATATGTTCCTCTATATATAAATATGACAAACAAAACAAAAACATCCTTGTTTTAGAAAGTGTTGATGAATAGTTAAAAATTAAAAAATGGAGAAAAACCTACACAATATATACCCCCCCCCCCAAAAAAAAAAACTACCACAAAAATTATGAGCATTTCGTTAATTACTGCGGAAACATTTGGACTTGTATTTTGTATAAAATACGTCCGGTCGCCGGGTGTTTTATGTATAACTCGAAAGGACTAGATGCCATATGTAACACCCTTTCTTAATTCTTTTTAATTGAGGCTCATGAAAGAGGTCACGTTTGATGGCTAGTGATAATTTGCCGTCATTGGATGTATATATATCGCATTAAAAGTATGCAATTTCTCCAAAATGTTTTAAATTTCTCCGGACGTGTTTCTTTTAGAAAGCAGAGCTCAGCTTTGTTTTGCTATCACGTTGGTGTACTGAAAAGACGTCAGAAATTCAAGTCTGCTCTTGCATCTCTAAGCCATCTTGTAACAAGTGCAGATATGCATACGGAATGCATAACAAAAGCGTGACTGCGCATTTTGTTGGTCAAGTATACAAACCCTTATGATGTATCATATACATGTGCATTCCTTTGTTTGTATTTACTCGATCATTGTCCTTGTTACGTAGGTTCAACATTTTTATTAGAATATTATGCAACGATTAGTTCCGTACATGTACATATATATTGTTGTATCAATAAGTGGTGCGGAGCAGGGGGTCCTAGAGGTAACTTCAAATGGATGAGTCTCTAAAACTTAAAATCAGGGTCAGGAATAGAAATTAAGGTGGAACTGTCAACAATTCATGTCTTCCTAATATTAAAATTTCATTTCCTAGATCTGATGTTTGACTATTCGATGTCCACTGGCGGATTTAAGGAGAGGGCACAGTCCCCCCCCCCCCCCCCCCCCCCCCCCCCCCCCCCCCCCCCCCCCCCCCCCCCCCCCCCCATTTTCAAATTCAAGGTAAATCGTGGTCTTTCGTCTATGAAAATGTAAACAATAAAAACAATGATTTCTTCCACTCGGAGAAATAAATGACAAAATCTTTTGATTTATTGAATAATCACTTTTATCGGAAAACTTACATTTTCCCCCAAAACTCTTAGAATTTGCGTCATTTTATTAATTTCACCTTATTAAAAATGACAGAAAATAGTAAAAATGACTACACAGGAGACAATAATTTCAAGACCAGTAAAATCCAGGAGCTTCCGGTGGTTTGGCCCCCACTAGGGCAATTCGCCCTAGACCCACTGGGGAACTCGGAGGCGGCCCCCAGCCTCATAAAGTTGCGCCCCAAACCGCAATTCCTGGACCCACCACTGAAATCGCCTTCCTTAGATCTGATGTTTGTCCATTCGATGTCGCGTGGTGACCGCTGTCTCTGACTATAAAACGTCTAATGGAAATTGCTGAACGTACACTCATATACAAAAGTAAAAACTTCTTCACACGCTTCTAAAGACATTCAAATTATCACATCATATGTGACTCTGCTGTTATTTCAGTTTGCATTACTTTTTGTTTGCATTACTTTTTGTTAACTTGAAAAACGGCATCAAAGTAATACAAACGATATACTGCATAATAACGGAATGTATTTTTTTTTTTTTCAATTTGAAATATAATTTTATGGATATGAAGTTTTAGATATAAATATTTCTGTACCTCAACAGCTGAACACACAGTTTACTGTTATGTATACGCGCGCCGTATGGAATGGTCCTCGTGGTTTGAACCAACTGTCTCGGGTTCATTACACCTTGAATTTCTCCAAAAACTAAACACAGGCACACCCATCATCCAAGACAAGAGGACCCTCTAGTTTATGTCCTCAAGAAAAAAAAACCTTTTTCGGGGCATGTATGGAAGGAGCAGCAAAACAGTACAATCACCACCATATTGATGAAGACTATGAGATCAGTACAATCACTACCATATTGATTAAGACTATGAGATCAGTACAATCACTACCATATTGATGAAGACTATGATATCAGTACAAACACTACCATATTGATGAAGACTATGAGATCAGTACAATCACTACCATATTGATGAAGACTATGAGATCAGTACAATTAATACCATATTGATGAAGACTATGAGATCAGTACAATCACTACCATATTGATGAAGACTATGAGATCAGTACAATCACTACCATATTGATGAAGACTATGAGATCAGTACAATCACTACCATATTGATGAAGACTATGAGATCAGTACAATCACTACCATATTGATGAAGACTATGAGATCAGTACAATCACTACCATATTGATGAAGACTATGAGATCAGTACAATCACTACCATATTGATGAAGACTATGATATCAGTACAAACACTACCATATTGATGAAGACTATGAGATCAGTACAATCACTACCATATTGATGAAGACTATGAGATCAGTACAATCACTACCATATTGATGAAGACTATGAGATCAGTACAATTAATACCATATTGATGAAGACTATGAGATCAGTACAATCACTACCATATTGATGAAGACTATGAGATCAGTACAATCACTACCATATTGATGAAGACTATGAGATCAGTACAATCACTACCATATTGATGAAGACTATGATATCAGTACAAACACTACCATATTGATGAAGACTATGAGATCAGTACAATCACTACCATATTGATGAAGACTATGAGATCAGTACAATTAATACCATATTGATGAAGACTATGAGATCAGTACAATCACTACCATATTGATGAAGACTATGAGATCAGTACAATCACTACCATATTGATGAAGACTATGAGATCAGTACAATCACTACCATATTGATGAAGACTATGAGATCAGTACAATCACTACCATATTGATGAAGACTATAAGATCGGCATTGATAGTTCCACGGCCCTAACACGGTTTTAGTTATGCTACATCATATGGATAGCATATCCATTTGTGCAGTTTAAATGATACATACCTTCTCTGTAATTAATTGATAAACGCATCTTATACATACTAGTATTTGGTGTTGGATAATGCTCTTTTGAGTCAAAATTGATTTTTTATCTGGTCAGAATAAAATCGCTACATTATGCCTCATTTTGGTTGGACCGTGTAGAGAATTAACCTTTCTATTTTATCTGCCTGACCGCATAAAAAGTCTTAATAAATACTGAACTCTCGTACATTTATTAATCTCTCTCAACGGCAATCGTTTCAATGCTTTATTTAGTCCGCCTTTTTAAGCTCACCTGAGCCGAAGGCTCAAGTGAACTGTTCTGATCAGAATTAAATTTGTCGTCGTCGGCGTAAACATTTTATATTTTCATCTTCTTCTCCAGAACCACTGGGCCAGTTTGAAACAAACTCGGCGCAAAGCATCCCTGGGTGAAGGGCTTTCAAGTTTCTTCAATGAGGGGTCATGCCCCCTTCAAAGGGGAGATAATCACAATAATGCAAAAATATGATCGGGTCATTTAAAAATCTTCTCAAGAAACACTGGTCCAGAAAAGCTGAGATTTATATGAAAGCTTTCTGACATAGTGCAGATTCAAGTTTGTTCAAATCATGGCCCCTGGGGATAGGATGGGGCCACAATAGGGGATCAAATTTTACATACTAATATATAGACAAATCTTCTTCTCAGGAACCATTAGGTCAAAGAAGTTTACATTAGCATGGAAGCTTCCAGACATAGTGTAGATTCAAGTTTGTTAAAAGCATGGCCCCTGGGGGTAGGATGGGATCACAATAGGGGATCATATTTTTACCTGCAAATGTACAGGGAAAATCTTTAAAAATCTTCTCAAGAACCACTGGGCCAGGAAAGTAGACATTTACATGAAAGCGTCCTGATATTGTGCAGATTCAAGTTTGTTAAATTAATGGCCCCCGGGGGTAGGATGATGCCACAATAGGGGATCAATGTATTGCATACAAATATATAGGGAAAATCTTTAAAAATCTTCTCAAGAACCTCTGGACCAGGAAAGTAGACATTTACATGAAAGTTTCATCACGTAGTGCAGATTAAAGTTTGTTAAAACCATGGTCTCCGGGGGTAGGATGGGCCAAGTTAGGGAAAATCATTAAAAATCTTCTTCTGAAGAATCACTGGGCCAGAAAAGTTTACATTTACATGAAAGTTTCCTGACATAATGCAGATTCAAGTTTGTTAAAATCATACCCCCAGGGGTAGGATGGGGCCACAATAGGGGATGAAAGTTTTACATACTAATATATAGAGAAAATCTTAAAAAATCTTTTCAAGAACCATTGGGCTAAAAAAGTTTACATTTACATGAAAGCTTCCTGACATAATGCAGATTCACGTTTGTTATAATCATTGCCCCCGGGTGTAGGTTGGGGCCACAATGGGGACCAAAATTTTACATGCAAATATATAGGGAAAATCTTTACATATGGGCCAAGGTGACTCAGGTGAGCGATGTGGACCATGGACCTCTTGTTATGTGTATCTAACTAATAGTTGAACAGAATCAGAATATACTGTAGTTTACATTTAGGAGAGACATCGATTCTCTTAGTGAAAAGCACCGCGAAGTCATTGACAAAACGTTGGAATATGTTTGTTTCTGAGAAGTTTTGTCCTCTGTCGGGTATTGTGACGTACGACCATTTTCATTTTAAATTAGTGCAATGAATTCCGGGGTAGTGACGAAAAGCTCATTACATTGTGTCGTAACTCAGATCTTGATTTATTCTGCAGGAGACTGCCGCAGGTTTTGGCTAAAGGTTATCTGATTAAATACAAACTTGGTTTAAACTGTGAATTTATACCGGTAATTCATAAGCCAAAGACAAGTATACCGTCAGGTAAGATCGTTTGTAGAAGATCCAGTCAAAGATGTACCGTGCTTAGTTCTGACTGAGGGATAAATTGTCGTCGAGAGGTATTGTCACTGAACAATATTTATTTGTTTACTATATAACCTTAATTTTATTCATTCATTCATGTGTATTTGTGTTGAAGGTTAGTTTTAAACATATGTGTAAAATGATTGCGTAAATGTGAACTTAGTCTTCAATGGTAAAATTGATGAGCTGTGTCATTTCCGTGTAAATTCAGCGGAGTTCCGATCGCTGGACAATGCCATGTTTACCATTTCTATATAATATTCCTTTTTTTCTCACTAATTGTGTTTTAAATGAATATATGACTGTAATTGATTTCATGGACACGCAATATTATCAGCAAAATATTTGACTTCATATAACGTTACAATAATTTTATTTATACGTTGACGTTGCTAATATATATTTTTACAATTGTGTCCCAAAAATTGTAATTAAAACGTTAAGAAACGTGATATCATCATATAAATTGTGTATTTTTTGTGAACAGAAAATGACACAGAATAAAATTCTAGAAAAACTAAAAACGTGAAATTTTGACCGTAAGGGCCCTTTTCTATTGACTCGTACTTTTCAGTATCTGTAATTTGCCACGTAAAACATTGTGATGTCCTTAACGCCCCATGCTAAAACATGAATAATAGGGTATTTATCAAGTGATGAATTATTTAAATAAATACAATAGCAAAGTATGTGATTACTTTAAAGTTATACTTCAGTAACACTGAAACAGGATAGTACTTAAACTGTGTATGTACATGTAAAATCGTCAAGGCATTCCCTCAAACTGCCTATAGTATTTAGCCAGGGGGTGTACCTTACCATTATGTAGATCATTCAGATTACTTCTAATAATTAGTTATGATTTCATTTTGTGTTTGTAAAAAATAAAATATGCACAACTAAAAAATTGTAGATAATATAATTAATATATATACGTAATTCATCTTGAATAAGCATCATGCCACAAGAGCAGCATTTCCTGTGTAAGAGAAGTGACGATGTTTGTCAGTTTAGACTGTACCAGCGCACCTGTTAGTAGATGTCAAAAGTTTTCTACATCGTCAAATCGTATAGTCTATGTTGTATCAAGGTTTTGAAAAATTGATAATTTTATACCTTGGGGATTAGATTCTGTCTCATTTTAGAAAATGAAATGCAAGTACAGGTGTATTTTTTTTTTTTTTTGCTCCCGTAATGAACAAAAAATTCTAAAGATGTGTGTGATTCTGTACCTTACGAAATTTCTTTTCTACTATAGTGGCTTTGTATTAGATTATCTTGTGAAAATTGCTGCACACGAACAACCTACCGGTTTTAAAACGGACGGTAGTTAAAATTGTATTACAGGTATGCGAGTGATCTTCTATTGTAAACAGACACCAGCTCCGGACCCGTCACCGTTTCACTCCGCATGTGCAAGGAACACAACATTTCAAAAATAAACAACATGTATTTCCTCAATATCCGCCATTTTAAAAATTATTTCTCCTTTTCAGAAAATAATTCATGTTCAGGTGAAATACTAGTATAAATTTCATCATTTAAAATTAATGGCGGAAAATGTAGAGGATTTTTATCAAACTGCAGGTCAGTACGCTTGTTTAAAACAGGTTGCCACACAAAGAATAGGATAGATTTATTTCTAATGCAGGGCCCAAACAGGGAATAGTAAGCATTACATGCATAAGGAAAGAAAACCAAAAGACATACATGTAGTTAACATACAGTCAGACATAATGACATACACGTATATCAAGTTTGGACAAAATAAAATGACATTGAACAAGAAGGAAGGAGTCATTGCGCATAATGTGGTTACAGTTCAAGTAAACAAAAGAAACTGATCTTTAATCTGAGTAACTTGTTTTATACACATGTAAATGAAAAGGGGAGGGAAAGGGGGAGGGGGGGGGGGCAAAACAACCTTAGACAGATTGTCGTGAACGAGTCTGTCATGCACATGTAGATGTTTACAATGCGTACGTATGTATGTAGGCCTACATGTATATTTATCCGTTTTTAAAGTGGCAAATGTATTTGTTAGCCTCATCCGCATAGTAGATGAGTAAATGAGGTTATCCACCGCGTTTGTGTAAGTCGTTTTTCTTACTTTTCGGTGGTTCCCACCTTTTCTTGCCTTTAATCTTCCTGGAAAATTTCCAGTTTTCTGTCTCGGTAATAAGGAAGATAATTATTTTTAGTATCTGAAACATACCACGACCCATCTAACGTCGTGTATGGCTAAAATGTGATAAATTAAATTAACTGAATGTTAATTAGATTAAATTACATAAGAGGGGCGTTTTGCTTGTGGCTAATCTAAATTTGATAAAAAAGAGTTTGGTATATATATGCACTTTTTTGTTTCAACGTCTCCATGATATAATTTGCTGTTACTGTGTAATGTGTGTAGATATTTACCTTGCTCTTTAATTGTTAACTACTTTCATTAATTATGATGTCATTTTCTCAGAGCACCTCACACCACGGAAGAATGCAAAGGTGCACCAAGTGAAGATGAAAACAAAGAGTCACATGTTCCGGATCTAACAACTCAATGGACTACACACATTTGTCAATGGTCGTAAGCTGTGTTGATAGGAGCTGGATTTCCATTCAAACAGCACTGGATTGCCTCTCACTCGAACGTTTCCCTCGCGACTGTCCCGACAATATTTCTTCCTCCTTGTAAATATTGACTTAAACCCCGAGTTCAGCTGAAGGCGACAAGCGGCATTTCATTTATTCAGTTCGCGTAGTTAGTAGTACATCGTCTGAGTGTTTTGATGTGGAAAATTGGGCTGTCAAGGAAAGACTGTGTCAAGGAAAACTTGTCAATTTTATTTTATTGACATGCGTCTCATGGTAATCGGATACGTTTTTCGACTTCAGATTTTTTTTTTACCTAGAGGGCCTCATGAACCTGAACAACATGTGACGAAATGACTATATTCCGATGAATGTACATGTATTTATTCACACCATGCTGATAGCTGCCAAACAAGCCATGGATGCAGCCATCACTAGTCGCACAACTACCACGGAGTTTCCCGCCACAACAGAGATCATGGTTACCACCAACACGTCCACCAATACAACCACCGATGGTTTAAGGAATAAAAGTGAAGGTTATGTTGGAATGATAGTAGTGATGTTCATTCTCGCTCTGGTCTTCAACATTTCTGCTCTTTTTATGATCATTAAATCGTCCAAGTTCCATAAATGGAGCGCATTTTACAGACTGATGATATCGCTAACCATCACGGACTTATTCGGAAGCATCACATGTTTTCCCGTACTTCTGGCAACATATGCTAATAACGTGGAATGGCAGGGTGGACAGCCAGTTTGTGACTACACCGGGTACATGATCAGTTTCGTCTTTTTGTCGTCTGCTTCTATCATCGGTGCCATGTCGGCAGAGAGATTCATTGGAGTTTGGTTCCCATTCTTCTACAACAGCATAGCCAAAGAGAAGCGAACCAATATTATTTTGGGTGCCATTTGGACGACCGCAGCTTTTATATCCCTTCTCCCCATCATCGGGTTCGGGGAATACGTTTTACAATATCCGGGGACTTGGTGCTTCTACAATTTCAGAGCCAAAAATCGGATAGACGAAGTGTATGCCTATATGTACTCTATTGTGTGGATTATTATAATTCTTTGTATTATTTCATTCAACGTGTTAGTCATAATTAGATTAACCCTGAGGCGATTGAGGACACACGACAAGAAAAAACAGAATAGTAAAGCCAACAGAAACGAGATTTTCTCCATAATTCTTTTGGTCGTCATCGTCATAGTGACAGCCACGTGCGGAATACCGCTGGCGGTAAGCCATTTCTCAAAAAGCATCTTTAATTTAAAAAAAAAAAAAGATAAAGATTTAATTATATGTTGCTCTTTAAGACAAATGGCATCTCCACTGCAAACATAAATTATGTACATAAATTTGTTAACTAATTTTTATTTTTACAGCTGTTCCCCCAAACTGCAAGACATGGTCCAATTTTTTACTACTGTTTTTCTTTACTACATCGTACCGTCAATGTTGTCTTTCTCCAGGAGTAGATTTGATCAAAAAATGAAAAGAATCTAGGCGAATTTTTCCACAGTTTCACAAGGCAGCCGTATAACGTTGTTACAGTTAAGGAAATATGATAACACGTGACCCCCAGTTTAACTTTTCCTACCTGTAGGTACCTGTAATTCTTGTTATAATAACGTTTCAAAGGTTTGATTTTCATTCTCTATTGACGAATCAGGGAAATGAATTGTTTACGACAGAGAATGCTTAGACTACCTCATTGAGGTCAAGTGGACAAAGGTTTGACCCGCAACCGAACTTTTGCTTGGTAAACTTTGAGTAGGTGTAAGAGAGAATTGACAGTTTTAGGGAAGGGTGTGAAAGGGCATACATGTATAATCCATAATGTTTTTATAGAACAGGTTTATTTCATTAGAACTTTTAATGTTCTTCCGTTTTGGAAAATGTAGAAAAGGGT
This sequence comes from Ostrea edulis, assembly GCF_947568905.1. Classification (NCBI taxonomy): domain Eukaryota; kingdom Metazoa; phylum Mollusca; class Bivalvia; order Ostreida; family Ostreidae; genus Ostrea; species Ostrea edulis. Next base: position 60,642,850 of record NC_079166.1, on the reverse strand, counting down.
ATAAAACTTTTTACTTATGATGTATCATAATCTAACGCTGTCTTGGGTTTCGTAGGACATTTACGATATTCTATCTAGGTCGGGATCAAACTAATGGCGAAAAACATGCAGGTGGCCAGCAATTCTGTCAATTACAGTTATATATTTATTTCCAAACATCTAATCTATAAAATTTAGTTTTATGTAGAGTTGTTCAGCCACATTGTCTGTACCGGTATATACCCAGCACAGAAGCATTTACCTCATGTACTTAAACCATTGACAAAGGTGACTGAAATTTATGATTTCATTGGTAATGTAAAAAGCCTAGGGGGAATGAACCAGATGTAGCCCGGTCCGAACTCTTGGAATTCTTAAAATGTTTTAAGATGGCTTTATACAATGTTTTAAGACAGCTCCTTACAATGTTTTAAGTAAATATTTCGAATATGCTTTTTCACCACTTATGTACATGTAATGAATGAGGGAAGGTGGTGGAACTGCCATGACAGAAAGAAAACGTTTGATGACTGGTCAAACTTTTAAACAAACATTGTGGTTTTGGACTCTTCTTTCAAGGAAAATCATTAAATCAGATATAATGTGACATTCATTGTCTAATACCGTCACTGCAGATAATTACCTGAACTGCTGCACATTGACAATTCTCGGAATCTTAAAAGTTATTAATGGACAAAGGACATTACGTTTCTAAAATGATCGGTCTGCAATTATAACGCCGATTTAAGAGGCGTGATGTTATTAATTCAGTTTGAATTATTTTCGGTGCAGTCTCTGGGTATATATAGAAAAGCAAAACACACACATGGAGAGAGAGAGAGAGAGAGAGAGAGAGAGAGAGAGAGAGAGAGAGAGATCTTTAATTGCGATTATGCATTCAGATTTACTTAATATATACACAATCTGTAGCTTCTGAATTGACCTAACTACAAAGTAAGGCTGAAGGTTTTTTCATCCTCATTGTGAATTATGAATTATTAATATTAATGGTTCAAAATGGAAAAACTGTATCAATTTCTACTAAATATAGTTTAATTTAATCAATAACAAAAGAAAATGTGTATATTGTCACCTTTTTAAAGATGTCAAACATACATAAACAAATATATGTCAACATTAGAAAATCGGAACATTTCCATAAAAAAAATAATATGTTTAATAAAGATATATAAAAACTTGTTGAAATGACTGATTTTTAATGTCAACAGTGAAAAAAACTGCTACTTTATAAATACATGTATGTATAAATTAATTGGGGAAATCATTGCATATAGACATACAGTAGAGAAATATACCAGCATAGGAATTATTGCTCTTGGCATTTTTGAATTATAAATAATTGATCATTTATAGGAAATATTGTAATTTTGAAATCGTGTACTTTAAATTCTCTGGACATTAATTACAGGTATGATCGTGGCGTTTAGGTGTTAGAATTGATTGTATTGTATTGTTTGTTGCCAAAATCAGATCATATATTACATATTATGTACAATGAGAACATTAGTGAGGAAGACACCAATAAGTTACTTGTATAACAATATGTAAAGACAAAATAAATCATGCGTCTCAAATAACATAAAGAACATGTTTATTGATATGTTGAAGATAAACTTCTTCATGTTTGTTAGCATTAATCGTACTAAAGTTTACCATTTATGTGTAAAAACCCCTTCATTTATTTTTTTTTTCGCGATCTGTCCACTTGCACAGAATTTCGTTGTGTACACTACCATATGACGTCTTGAATTTGTAAAACTAAAATTTAAAAACCCAAACAAACAGGAAATGTCTTTAATTTTAATGTGGGTTGATAATTTATCCTCAACAAAAGTTCATTGTAAACAAGTTTTTAGCAGCTAGCCATTCCATTATCTTCAAATAAACGTTATTTTAACACAGTCCCGCCACATGACCTTGAAACAGGTCATCTACATATATACATGTATGTCCCTCTAGCTCATATTTTGACGAATCATATTTGAATAGGACACGTCCTTTTTCGTCTGATTAGGTATTCTCCTTTAATGTGTTTTTTCCCCCAAAGTGTATCCCTGAATACGACAAACACCTCTCTATTAAGAGATCATGCTATTCTATGAATGGAAAATTTAACTCGATATTACACAATAGTAAATAATGCTACAACTAATGATGCAGCTGTTATTTGATATAAATAAATATTTTATTGAAGATCAAGGTAAATCTATAAATATATTTGCCATTTTGCACCCGCCCTGAACCCAGTCACTTAATTTTGATTTCAAATTGCACTTTTGTGTTTAAGAATACTTTTGAAGAGTTTTCCTATATATTAGAAATTGAAACATCCCTTCAAGTCCAATGTAGACCCCAAGGGTCCTGATTGAACAATTTCCCTAAATTTCAATCTTAAGCATACACGAGTATACTTTCATTTGACGGAATCTTTTTTGGTTCTTGAAAAGAAGACTTTTATAGGAATTTACCATATATTCCTATGTAAAATATTTGACCCCTATGGTGGCCTCACCAAGGCCCCGGGAGCTACAGAATGAATAAAACTCGAATTGTCCGTAAATAAGGAAAGTTATGTACATCTGAGTGTTTTCCAGCTAAGTACTTGCTTATTTTTTTTTTTGGTATGTACATTTATATCGTTTTAAGGAAGCTTTCATACAAGTTTATAGCTTGACTCACTCAACGCTCGTTAAGAAAGAAAGCGATGTTTTTTAAAACCTGTATCTTATTTGCACTATTTCTTTATTACCTTTACTTGGAAGGGGACATAACTCTTTATTTGAGCAGGCTTAAAACTGCCTTACTGTAGAACAGTGTTGATAGAATTTGACCTGCTGGTCTATGAGAAGTAAATGAAATTGTGAATGAAATGTGTGCGCTCGATATAAATGTACAGATAGACGCCGAAAAAAACCCTTAGAGATCACTTGAACTCTTGGTTCATATGATCTTTTGAATATGAATACTGAAAAAAAAAATCAGGTGTGTGGTACGTAGTATTTAACGCTCTGATAATGAGGTTCTCATACTTTTCTTTCATAATTCTTTATATACTTCTCCAATATTTTATTCATATGAGTCTTGCTACAAAGCAGGAAATACTACTCTCTATGGATACATTGATGTAAATCTGCGGTAATTTTTATTGACCTGAATCTGTTTAGAAATATGTTGTTAATTGTGTTGGAAGCTATCTTTTTTTATAGTGATGGAGGAAATTAAGTACAGAAATTGTTTGAAGGGAGGAAGTTTATGGTCAATTAATACAATTGTTATTGTCGCGGACATTAGATGTCTCTTTCTCTTGACGCTTATCTCCGTCATTACCGGCGTGTGATGATGACTATTAGATTTTATCTTTATCCGTGAAGGGTATTACATATATAACAATGATTATCCGACTTTAATTAAGTAAATATAGGCGTTAAAAATATATCTGTCTCACGTGAGCCGTTGTATTTGTGTACAGCGTATTGTTAAGAAATAAATTTTCTTTTTGAAAGTACACGAGGTTATGAAATCCGACGCTTCACGCCGGCGTACTTCATGAAGCGTTAACGCTCAATAAAAAGTATGCCGGATGGTCTTCATAAAACGTATACCGACGTGAATCGTTGCAGTTCATACCCTCATGCATTTTTCAAAATTGAAATTTACATTTGATATCTGCTTTCACAACTGTTTGAATTCCCAGAGCTCTGTTGAAACAGACGTACTATATTTATCAAGATTTATACGTGCAGTGTTCACAACTATAGCACACTCATTAGGAACTATCTATCATTACAATAGATAAATATATGAAAGGAAAAAACACTGGAAAAGTAAATATTTGTGTGTGTAGGTTTGTCTGTTGTAAAGAAGGTGTAGCATATCTACTGCTATTTTCGTAGGACGTTAGCTGCAGAAATGTAGCTCTCTGAAGAAAAAAATATTGTGACTGAATATTTTTTCAGAGAGCTACAGTTCTGCAGCTAGTATAATGTCTGCTAAAATGATGAGTACGATTTAGACATTCGCTCGTCTGTGAGTATATACGCCGTATCAAACCATATTTAAAAATTCCATTTTGATACGAGTTTGAGAAAGTGCATTTTTGAAACAAAACGAAATAAGATGTTACTTCAAGTTTTTTCCCTAAAGAAAACAAAATGCTGCTTTCGAATGATGTATATCAAGATATGGAACTATGGGTATTATGTATCCTTCCCATAATTCAGGTGACAAACTGGTCAAGCTAAATATTTGTTTTTCTAATGCGTATTTCAAAGGCACCGCTCACCTTTGTAATTAATGTCTGTTAACATTAAAACATTTAAGAAGAAAAGAAATGTTTAAGCATCACAAATCTGCGTGATCATGCGCATTTTTACCAATGAAAATCTTGTTGTCACTGGGGACACATTTTAATCAAAATCCATCTGAAACATCGAGTCGAACATAAGAAATAATTCTTTTGATCTTGCTTAACACGGATTTGATTAGTATGAAAAGATTGGACGTGTAGGTGTTTTCTTACTCACAACTGACTAATTGTCACGTGTCTTTTGTTCTCAGATTCGAGCCATTGTGAATGAGAGTGGGTCAACAAAGAACGACAATGCTGACCTTCACGCAAGTAGGATGGCCACCTTTAACATGATTCTAGACCCACTCGTTTACATCTTCTTCCGAAGGGAAAACCTCGAGTGGTTGTTCCGATTTATAAGGAAAAAGCGAAAGAAATCCGATAAGACGTCATCAGAGGCCAGCAGCACGAGCGCAAAGACGGACGAAACGAACAAGTCTGCGACCAATCTGGAAAAAATTGAACCACAGCTCAGCGACTTGAATAAAGAATGATTATTTTGTTTTTGGACGAGACGATTAGGTCTGCAACCAAACTTGAGGAAACTATATCGCAACTCAGCGACCTTGATATGGACTGGCCAGGTTGTGAATTTTTACCCTCAAAGACACATGACTTTGTTGTGGTAAACACTATTATAAAAATAATAGTGCTATAAATAATTAATTACATTTGAAATCCATTATTCCGTACGTACACCATGCGGAGAGTGCTAGGGATGTCGGATGTGGGGTTTCTGACTGAAAGGAAGTGGGATTTAGGATTTCTGACTGAAGGGAAATCAGATTTGGGACTTGATCTCGTGACTATTACTGTTTTGTCAACCAATTCTTTAAAGTGCTTTTTTTATTATGATAAATGCATTCAGTTTAAAAGTGCGATGTTTGTCACAGAGTGATGACAGTATTTTATACTCAGATGTACTATGACAATGTTGTTTGTATTTTTGAATGTTTTAATGCTACATATTGCGTTTGAGATGATGGATTATCAGCAGCCATATAACTGTCGTTTGAATTACAGAAAACGCACAGGATCATCAGATACACAGGAAATATAAGGCGGCCGTATGGATTTTCTGAAGTAGGAAACAAATAGGAGTACTTCCTACAACTGTCATTGTTTGTACTGGTATAAAATTCCCCCAGAATACGCCATGTCAGTGTTGTTTTGACGTCAATTTCTGTTTATATATACATGCATCATTCTTGTAAGAATTCAAACATGCCATATTTGACAATAACAGAAAATCTGACGGATTTTACCATATATTATCTTCTCTTCATGACGATTTGACCTGTAGTGTTTAGTATCAATTTTCACCTTGACCGAATTTCATACATATACGTATATCAACTCGGTGTAACTATAAATCCTTATCGTCTGTGAAAGACGATACGTATTCACAGAATGGTCAATATGAAATCTCTGGTGTTTCTCATCTGTTTAGCATTTGGTAAGACTCTGAACGATTTGGTTGCACTTTATAAAACGCTTTACTTTTATTCAAATGTATTCAATCCAACTCGACGATCGTAACGTCATTTGAAATTCATTGTTTTAAAAGAAGGATTTCTGGAGCCATTTAAAAATAAAACAAATGAATTCGAAATTCATAATACTTCAGAATTTAATGACAACGTAAAGTTATGAAGTTGAAGTGGTGTACACCCTTTTTATTTTGTGGACATCTTCCAAAAAATATTTTAATGTAAGCAGAGAAAATATGTTTGCCGTGTATCTCTAGCATGTTAATGATTACAGACTAATGTAAGGTTGTCTTCTCAAATGTTATTTAGAAAATCATCATTTACATGTATAAGTTGGATGCAGTTAGATTGTGTTAATATATGTTATACTTTTTATAAAGGCAAAGTGAAATGCTCTCCTTTTAGTTGGCTGTACACATTTCTTGAAAATCTAAAAAAAATAAAAATGATATATTGGAGATCCGTGTATGGAGTTATGAGATTGATCATTGTTTGTTATCTTCACCTTCTCATATTGAAGAATACAGAAGTGTAGTTTTACTTCCGGCAGCAATTTTAGAATTGTTCATGTTTTTCACATGTCAGATTTTGAATACACTTGGAACAAAGTACATATGTAATTAAACGGATTAGGTTTGTTTTTCAAATATGTGGTAAATAAATATTGAGACATTTTAACTTTTCGTCTTAAAAGACATTCGTTGTTTGGGAAATTCAAACATTGAAGTTTGTTTCCTTTGAACGGTATCGTGCTTTGTCTTTTGACGAAATTTTAGAAAAGATAATAAGCAATTTCCCATCCAAAATAATTTTCATATTGATGAATTTGAGGATTTTTCAACAGTAATATCGCATTCTTGGACAAAGGGTTTACCACTTTTTCTTTAATCTGTGATTTCAGGCTTTTCAGGTGAAACATTTGGTTTGTTCCTGTGTCTTGTGTGCATTAAATCCAAGCATACGATAAGTGTATCAGCTTGTTTTCAGGATGGTGTTAATATCTGGACCTAGTACATTGCCATACTTGCCGTAACAATGGTTGATAATGGGAATAAGCCAGTTTCCCCCCAAAACATACAAATCTTAGGATCCCATTTGAGGTTAAGAATCCATCCACAAAAGACAGGGAAAATATTTAAAACTGCACCTTCAGAATCCCAGATTTCGCACGCATACAATAATATTTGGATAATGACTTTGTCGTGTGCATCAAAGTGAACTTCTAATGATACATTGAAATACCCAACTTCCTGAAAACTTCATATAAAGCTTAATGTGCACACTATAAATAAGCTTGTTGTAAAATGTTGCAGAGCCTTGGATAATTAAATTCTGATCCATCAAACAGAAGTTTCCCTTTGGGTTTCGTTGTACAACGTACACGCACATGTATTTACACGGAATTTCAATTTCTTATAGTAATTGGAGAATATATTGATTTATACTAACTTAGTTTCTTACTGTTGTTTCATTGGGGGGTTGGGGTTGAAATGGAGTATAATTTATATTATCAACAGTGCAATAAGTTTTCATATAAATCTCGGCTACGCCTCGGTTGACAATAGTTTTCTCGGGGTGAAAATTTTCAATGTTACCCTCAAATACATGCAATATTTATATATTATCAACAGTACAATAACCTTTTCCTGAATCTAAGGTGTTAAAAAACAGGTAGTGAGTTTTTTTTTTAGCTTACCTGAGCTAAAAGCTCAAGTAAGCTTTTCTGATCACCCGTATTCCGGCGTCCGTCCGTCTGTCCGTCTGTAAACTTTTAACATTTTTAACTTCTTCTCCAAAACCACTGGGCCAATTTCAACCAAAGTTGGCACAAGGCATTCTTAGGTAAAGGGAATTCTAAATTTTTAAAATAAAGGGCCAGGCCACCTTCCAAGGGGGAGATAATCAAGAAAAGGTAAAAATAGGGTAGGGTCATTAAAAAATCTTCTTCTCAAGAACCACTGGGCTAGAAAAGATGAAATTTATAGATAAGCTTTATTAGGTAGTGCAAATTCTAAATTGTTAAAATCATGGCCCCCAGGGGTCGGATGGGGCCACAATAGGGATCAAAGTTTTACATACAAATATATAGGAAAAATCTTCTTCTCAAGAACCACTGAGCCAGAAAAGCTGAGATTTATATGAAAACTTCCTGATATAGTACAGATTCTAAATTGTTAAAATCCTGGCCCCCGGGGGTCGGATGGGGCCACAATAGGGGATCAAAGTTTTACATACAAATATATAGGAAAAATCTTCTTCTCAAGAACCACTGAGCCAGAAAAGCTGAGATTTATATGAAAACTTCCTGATATAGTACAGATTCTAAATTGTTAAAATCCTGGCCCCCGGGGGACGGATGGGGCCACAATAGGGGATCAAAATTTTACATACAAATATATAGGAAAAATCTTTAAAAATCTTCTTCTCAAGAACCACTAAGCCAGAAAAGCTGATATTTACATGAAAGCTTTCTGACATAGTGCAGATTCAAGTTTGATCAAATCATGGTCCCTGGGGGTTGGATGGGGCTACAAGGGGGGATCAAAGTTTTACATACAAATATATAGGGACATTCTTTAAGAATTTTCTTCTCAAGAACCACTGAGCCAGAAAAGCTGATATTCACATGAACAGTTTTCTAACATGGAGCAGAGTTAAGTTTGTTCAAATCATGTCCCCCTGTTGTAGGATGGGGCCAGAATAGGGGATCAAAGTTTTACATACAAATATATAGGAATTTTTAAAAAAAAAATCTTCTTCTCAAGAACCACTGATCCAGAAAAGCTGATATTTACATGAAAGCTTTCTGATATAGTGTAGATTCATGTTTGTTCAAATCATGGCCTCTGGGGGTAGGATGGGGCCACAAGGGGGGAGTTTTACATACAAATATATAGGAAAAATCTTCAAATATCTTCTTCTCGTGAACCATTGGGCCAAAGAAGTTCACATTTACATGAAAGCTTTCTGACATAGTGTAGATTCAAGTTTGCAAAAACTATGGCTTCCAGGGGTAGGTTGGGGCCATAATAAGGACTACGGTTTTACATGCAAATATATATAGAAAGTCTTCTGATATGGACCAAGGTTACTCAGGTGAGCGATGTGGCCCATGGGCCTCTTGTTTTTTTTTTATCCTGCTTCAAGTTTCATGACAAAAAGTCAACGTCATCAGCAAATTTATTCAGGCGTTCACATTTAAATGTTTGTGTATAATTTTGCAATACAACTGAATAATGTAATAAACAGGTTCAGCTTTATTTACATTAAAAAGTTTCTTTTTCTCGTTATCCGCTCCTCAGATAGTTTACTGCAATTAAACATTTGATTAAACAAATCTTTCTACTGCGATATCTAGAAAAATACTTCCCTGTAGATTTATTGCTCAAGCATTGACTGTACATTGACGACAAGTTCTACATTCAAAATTCCCCAGTATTTATTAGGATTATACTTTCTTCTTATTGTGTAACATACGTTGTACAAAGAGAAATTCCGCCGTGCAGTTTCATCAACAAGTATATGTAAAGCACCGTTCGTTTCAGCAATGCAAGCCACTGGTATTTGCTTTTGATTTTGTGTTTTCGGCAAGCAAAAATAAATATCATTGCACACTTGTATTCGAAACCTTCTCAATGTTTCCCTGCTTAATTACAATGTCTTAATGCCAACTTATATTTCCCCTGTTTTGTTTGTGAAATGTGAATATAACGAACAGTGATGAATCTCATTACTCCTATAAAGAGTAGATGTACAATATCAAGAGTAGGGAAAAATACGGACAGCTGGATATACCAGCGGTGGGATCAGGTTCCTAGGACGAGTAAGCATCCCATGTTGAACGGTCACACCCTCTGTGAGCCCTATATCTTGACAAGTAAATGGAGTAATCCGTAGTCATAATCAGTGTGTAAAGAACGGTCTAACAATCGGCATGAAACACGTCTGACAACATACGACCAAACGAAAGTTTTTATTTGCAAATAAGATCCTTATAACGACTAGGGCTGGGTGTTGTCTGGAAATTTCGTATTGCGATTTTTCTAACTGTATTGTGATGTGTATTGTAATCCACCTAATCAGGAGTCTGTCTGTGCTTTGTAATTATCATGCAAAGATTAAGTGTTTCGGCGGTGTGATACGAGGTTTTGATATTGAAATAATTAATGAATTTATGTAATTTTAGCTGCGTGAAATCTCGAAATCCACCCAATCGCGAGTCTGTCTGCACTGTTGATTTGGGAATAGTTTTGTGATCTTTAATTTACTAAAAGTTCTATATATTTTTTATGACACACCACTTCTCTAATATGTACTGCTGATGTTTTCTCTTCAAAGCAATTAATCCTGGTGTTTCTGTGAGGAGTAAAGATAGGGGCATGGTAGAACATTTACTGGATTGTATAAATTTAGACGTATGTTCTTCTTAGCCGTATTCCTAATGGAGGATTTTGTAACCAGTTGCTCATTTCCTTGACCATTGTTACTTATAAAATATAGGTAATTTCAACATTTGTATGGTAAAACGTATGATAACGACATATTTCTTTACAACAGTGTGCTACGTGTCCGGCCAAGCGCATTGTGACGTCGAACATCCCTGTGCTCATTTTTGTCCAAATAATTACCACGAACAATGTGTTAACAACGCGTGCACGTGTCCAGATCGTAAGTTACATTGTTTACTTTATATGTTATGTCATATACGTCCACGTGCTCGAAATAAGCACCAAATCCTATGTCGAATTCGTGGTTTCGGTCATTAGTCACTTAATAACATCCGGTATTTTAATTGGATGAGGACATTTATTTTGTCATTTTGTGGTATTTCCTGAAATGAGCAGAAACCATGAACTTTTACTACCCTCTTAGTATTTGTACACATATAGGTATACGATGTGAGACGACCATGTGATGGTAGTTTGTTAACACACTTGATAGAGAAGGAAGAAATCTGACCACTGTCTATTTACAGAAAATGACCAGGAAGCATCAGATCTAACGATAAATTACGTTAACGTAAACAAAGAAAGAATTAGACTAAGTGAAAATGGCAAAACTGTTTATTATTATACATTTAATAAATGGATATGAATTATCTGAAAATGAAGCGTACACATATATAGCCGAGTGTATCACTTAATCGATTATGTGATTTATCTTTGTTGTGCGATATCTGTTATATCATTCAAGTGAAATAATGTTTAGAATGATGCCAACTTTTACCTGCATGGAATGATAAACGACTCTTTTATTCAGAAGTTCCATCAACCATAGAATTTTAAAATGGATATCATTAGATTGACTAAATGGTTGTCACTTCAAGATTATTACGATATATCTGACAAAAACTACAATGTTTGGTTATAAAATTATAGAAAATAGGTCATTATGGAATTATCTTAACACTTTCACAAGAAATATCGATTTGTCCAGGATTTCTTACATGTTTGTTGGTTCTGTTTACAAGCATAAATATTTCATTTGTAAATACTGGTGAGCCGAGGGCCGTTCTATACTTCAACCAAATACAAACATGCATGTTAAAACTCATATGAATATGAAAGTAATTGATTTAACCTGATAATTCACATCAAAGTGGGATTTCAAAACTATATATCTACAAAAAGTTTCGTATCCCTGAAGAACTTAGATAGCTCACCAACCAAGGATTTACTTACCAGAAAATTTACTCACCAGACAAAATTACTCACCAGAAAATTTACTCACCAGACAAAATTACTCACCAGAAATAAAATGGAATGAGAATGTGAAATATGCTGTTTTGAAAGAAAAAAATCTATAAAGTACATGTATAGACAGAAAATAATATTGAAGTGATGTTTAAGCCCATCCTGTGTACCTCAATGTCACACAGTAATCGCGATACTATCCTCTGTGCCTGTAAACCAGTACATATGTACCTATATATGTAACTGATGTGTTCTTTGATCATAAAAAACTTAAATTATCATGTATGAATTTTTTTTTTAAGATAGTAGTACTTATGAAAACTGTTGGTATCCAGTCTATTTGTATTATATACAATGTTGAATTAAATTGTGGTTGTTTCATTTACAGATGCGTGTAGAACAACATCACAGTGTCCAACAGGTCACATGATCGGATGTCCCCCAGGTCAGGCCACCTGCACGGAAGGACACTGCATCTGTCATAGATCTAATAAGAGTTCTGAATAAAACATCTAAACACTAGAGCGAGTTCTGAATAAAACATCTAAACACTAGAGCGAGATCTGAATAATAGTTCTAAACATTAAACCGAGTTCTGAATAAAACATCTAAACACTAGACCGAGTTCTGAATAAAACATCTAAACACTAGACCGAGTTCTGAATAATAGTTCTAAACATTAAACCGAGTTCTGAATAAATGATCGAAACACTAGAGCGAATTCTGAATAAAACATCTAAACACGAGTTCTGAATAAAACATCTAAACACTAGACCGATATCTGAATAAAAGATTAATCTTATTAGTAATAGTTTAATTCTTTCTATTGAACTGTAAATCATTAAAATGGTACCTTTATATTACTAAATCATATTCCTTGCTTGTGTAGAAGTATTTCAAATCATTGTACAGTTGTATTATCGTAGTTGAGGAGAGATAACCCTAAAACGCTTCCAAGAAGACTAAAATGGCGTCAGTAAATGCCTTAGGTAATGGAAATAATACGATTAGCAAATCTGAATTGGCCACTGAAATAGGAGACTCCAAATTACTAGTCAATGAAATATATCACACTTTTAAACAAATCTGTCACCCTACTCCACAGTCACAGTAAGTAGACAGGTATATACTTGTATGAAAGACATTCTTTTTCAGAAACTGTACCGGAAAGTTAATTCTTTAAACGTTTACATTCGTGTATTGTAATTGTTTTTAATATTTAGAACTTTGCTGAACAAAACGAGAAAAGAAATGGGCAGCTTTCGGGGGATGTTATCATGATCCCTCTTCATCCTTTTCGCAGTTTTATGGACTGTCCTCATGAATCTTAGGTTGAAACGAACTGTAGTATCAAATCAAAACTTTGTACCGAGTGCAAAACACAACCCAGCTTCCGCTTCTACTAATTAAGACCCATTACCGTTAGAATCTGTTTGTTCTTATAATCTGCACTGACGAGTTTGTCCGTTCTTTGAGGTATGGCAGTATCCTTTGGAAAATATTCAACATATAACAATTTATGCAAGATTCGGATTTTCTGGATTACATCGTAATAGACATTTTACTGCAGATCAAAAGCAAATATTTTCCTCGAAATATTGACTATATAGCAATTTTTAGCCTTTGTTATTGAGGATGTGCTTCTCCAAGCAAAAAATACCCACTACAGGCACATTCACCACACACGTGTACACGCCGCAGCTGTTTGCTATTGGGTGTTGCGCCGTTGTAACGTTACAACGATTGCGGATATGAATATTCGTTTTAATTTCAGCACGACTTTGTTGAGACCATACTTCATGCTAATGGAAGGTGAAGATAACGAACAATGATCAATCTCATAACTCCTATAAAGAATTCAAAATAAAGAGTTGGACAAACACACCCCTGGACATACCAGAGGTGGGATCAGGTGCATAGGAGGAGTAAGCATCCCCTATCGACCGGTCACACACCACGCGAGTCCTATATCTTGATCAGGTAAACGGAGTAATCCGTATTTAAAATCAGTGTGCCAAAAAGTATGAAACACGTCAGACAGCATTTAACGCAATGGTAGTTTGTATGCAAGGAATGCAAGGAACATGGTTTACCAGGTATTCACATATGCATCGTTCATTGTAGTCATTCATCTCCCTTTGTGCTGGTTGGCTCCGGCAAAATGTGATTGATGACTGCATAATTCCTTTGGTATATAATGGGTATCGGTAATGAAAACCACTTACGAAAATCAAAAGGTTGTAAGTTTTACGTTGATCACACTACACTTACCGTCACATTGATAGGGACAAAATGAAAAGGTGAAGATAACGAACAGTGGTCAATCTCATAACTACTAGGGCAAGCATGGACCCCCGTGCAACCCAAGCGTGGTATCAGGTGCCTAGGAAGAGAGACATGGGGCTCACGGCGGCTGTGACCGGTCGACAGGGAATGCATACTCCTCCTAGGCATCTGATCCCAGCACTGGTATATCCAGGGGTGCGTGTTTGCTCAGCTCTTTCTTCTGCATTGCTTATAGGAGTTATGAGAGTGATCACTGTTCGTTATCTCCACCTTTCATATAGGTTGAACAATGCAGACCATTTACCACCGCGCTCTGTCTATGCTTTCTCTCTACAGATCACTTTCTACCTCCATATATATTTATTTGTGTAATGTGAATACTTTCTTGTCATAACTAACACGTATGTTATCCAGTGGAAAAAGTGAATATAATGCTTATCTGGCTCTCTGTCTATTCGGAATTATCATAGCGCGAAGCGCCAGTTAAAAATGATACTTTTACATGTGTAAAACTCTTTTCTTAAAAGCTGACAAGGCAACTCTGAATAAAAGGAAGACTGTACAAAAGATCGTTATCTTGAATCTTGTATTTCAGTGAAACAACAATGTACAAACTTAATTCCATTTTTTTCAGCTGCACACGTCTTCGGATTTTTTTTGGATTTCAAAATTTCGACTTGAGCACTCGAGAAAATGGCGGTTTAAGGTCAACGCGTGCAAATATTGTACTATTCGTTTCCGAGCAAAGGGCAATAAAGTTAACCAAGACCATATTTGGACTTTAGGTGACGATCCAGTTCCCTGTGTAGACTCTTGTAATCATCTAGGTATTATTGTCAACAAAAATTGTTTTTAACGGACTGGATAAATAGTGCCTGCAGAAAAGGAAGGGATTCCTTTTATGCTCTTACAGATATTGGATCCCTTAAACCATTAACTTTAGTTCGTCTTTATAAATCCGTCGTCTTACCTTCCGTATTGTACGGCTGTGAACTCTGGAATAATTTGTCAGCAACAGATTCTCAACGCCTTCATGTCTTTCAACATTCCATAAGTAAATCCGCACAGTATCTTCCACGTCAAACGAGATCCGATATCTGCGAAAGCCTTTTCAACGTCCTACCTATCAATGTGGAAATAGAAATAAGAAAACTCCTGTTTTTCGG